>NC_134355.1:634751138-634996049 GCF_048569485.1 Anomaloglossus baeobatrachus
AACTTCAGGCTTTTCTACTCTCACTTTTACTCCTTTTCTTCTTTGCTCTACTACTACTTCACTTTCACTTCACTTAGCTCCTCTACCACTTCACTGTTTACTCCTTCTTGTTCAAACCCTATCTGCCTGGTTCTTCCCGCCTCCAGGGCTGTGTACTCCTCGGTGGGCGGAGCCAACCGCCTGGCCCACCCCCTGGTGTGAACATCAGCCCCTGGAGGAAGGCAACAAAGATTTTAGTAGCCTTGGTGTTCCTAACTGGGATGTAGGGTGTGGTGGTGTGATGACCTGTGACCCCTGGCTTGCCCAGGGCATCACATTCCCCCTTAGCAAAATGCAGACCGTCCGTGGGCTGCCCGTCCAACACCGGTTTTATTTTCTGAAAAAGGTAAACGGTAAACATATAAATCATAACATCATCCCACAGCGGGAGGTTCATTGCTTAAACGTTACTAACGGTTTACGGTTACAGTTTCCGCTCTCTCCCACCCAAGCAACCTGGCCCTGATGCTGCCCCTAAAGCCCAGGCAGCACCCCTTGACCCAAGTCCAGCACAAAGTCACCCGAGCGGGATCTGTCCTTCCCCTCCAGAGGGTAGCCACCGGTTCCTGTGGTGGCTGGGCCCCAGCCTGCTCTGCTGAGGGCCCTCCCTCCAACCTGCCTCTCCGGAGGCGGCAACTGCGGAAACGGTAACGGTAAAACAACTTATTTACAAGCCACTAACATTTGTGGTTGCCCTGCAAGTTCACGGGCTTGTCCATGGAAAGTTCTCCATGCAGAACAATTTTTAAACGGTCCCCACGGGGACAACGGTGCCGGCAACGGCCGGTTTTCTCTCAATCACGGTCAGACAATCTGGTTACTTCTTTGGTTATTATTTTCATTTTTAAACTTCTCAAACTTTTCAAACTTTTCAAACATACACACACTGGCTTCCTGATCCCCTCTCTAAAGGACGGTCTCCCTGTACCTAAGTGGGGGTCTACCTAGGTTGGAACGGGTGGACCTCCGGGGTCCGGTGTCAGTAGGACTGGGCAGTGGGGTAGAGGGAACAACCGGTTCCTCCTCCCGGCTATCATGTGGGGCAGGCGGAGGCATAGAGGAGCTGGGCTCAGGTTCATCCCTGGGCACTGGCACTGGTTCTGGCTCACGGTTGACCGCTTCCACCACTTCTTCATCCACAGGTTGTGGGAACAGTATCACTGGAAGAATCACCGCGCCGTTCTGTGTAGGCCAGTCTGCTGGGAAGTCACCCATCACAGTGTGGATCACCTCTTCTGCCTTCTCCGCGGGTGGAGGAACTGGTACTTCAGCCATCGCCCTCAATGCTGGTGGGCACCTTTTCAAATGGTCCCGGGAAACTGTGGCCAAAGTGCATCCTTGGTCACGACTAATTTGGTAAGCCTTCCCATCTTCCCATCCGGTGGGCTGTATGACGTACGGGTTCTGTTCCCATTGGTCATCCAGCTTGTGGGTTTTCCTCTTCCGTTTCAGGACGACATCTCCGGGCTGAAAAGGGCCAGCAGACGCCTTTTGATTAAAGCGCTGCTCTTGCAGTTCCCGACTCCGACTCAAGTTCTTCTCGACATATTCTTGAATCTGCCGGTATTGTGCTCTCCGCCGAGTTTCCCATTCAGCTGTTGAAGGGAGTGCTTCCGGGGCCTCCAACCCCATCTCCAGGTCCACCGGCAGACGGCCGGGGCGAGCCCTCATCAGGTATGCTGGGGTGCACTTTGTGGAACTGGACGGGATATTGTTGTACATATCGATCAGGTCGGGTAGCTTTTCCGGCCACAGGTTCCGCTCTTCCAGCGGTAACGTCTTGAGGAGTCCTAGGACCAAGTGGTTCATCTTCTCACACATGCTGTTGGTCTGGGCATGGTAAGGGGTGGCCGTACAACTGGCAGAACTCGTGGAACACCTCTGCTTCAAAAGCCGGGCCTTGGTCAGTAAGCACCTTTTCGGGATATCCATGCGGTCGGCAGAAATAAGCCTGGAACGCTCGAGCGGCTGTTCGACCAGTTAGGTCCTTGACGGGGACAACCACCATGAATCTTGAATAGTGGTCTACGATGGTCAACGCGTAGGCGTACCCACTTCGGCTGGGGGTGAGCTTGACATGGTCTAAGGCGACCAGTTCCAGCGGCTGATGTGTGATGATCGGGTGTAGGGGCGCCCTCTGGCTGGTCTCGTCCTTCCTCCTCAGCGTGCAAGGACCACACTCCCGGCACCAGGCTTCTACTGACTCCCGCATCCCACTCCAGTAGAACCACTCTCTCAACAGCATCTCCAGCTTTTTCCACCCGAAGTGCCCGGCACCATCATGGTATGCCCGCAAAACAGTAGCTACATCAGCTTGAGGAATAACCAACTGGCAGATTTTCTCATGAGTCTTCGGGTTGATCAGCTCACGGTACAGCTTCCCTTGATGTAGGTACAGCCGTTTCCGTTCTTTCCACAAGCGCTGGGCTTCAGCTGGGGCGTCAGGGTCCATTCCAACAGCACCTTGCTCCACCAGGGTCTTGACGAGGCGGACAGCCGGCGCCTGGTTTTGAGCTTCCTGCCACTCTTGACTGGGCCGTGGGTCCAAGTCCACCCGTTGTTGGTGTACCTGTACCTTCTCAGTTGATGGCTGGTGAAATGCAGGCAACTCGATCTCCTCGAGGTCGGCATCCTCGCACCCTTCCTCCGACAAATGGGGCATTCGGGAGAGTGCATCAGCATTGATGTTGACAGCATGGTACTTGATGGTGAAGTCATAGTTGGCTAGCCGGGCCACCCACCGCTGCTCCAACGCGCCCAACTTGGCCGTGTCCAGGTGAGTCAACGGATTGTTGTCCGTGAAAGCGGTGAATTTTGCTGCAGCCAAGTAGTGGCGGAACCTCTCTGTGATAGCCCATACCAATGCCAGGAGCTCGAGCTTGAAGGAGCTGTAGTTTTCAGGGTTCCTTTCAGTTGGCCGAAGCTTCCGGCTAGCATAAGCAATCACTTTCTCCTTCCCATCCTGGACCTGGGACAGGACTGCTCCTAGTCCCACATTGCTGGCGTCAGTGTAGAGGACGAACGGACAGCCATAGTCAGGATACGCTAGGACCTCTTCTCCGGTCAAGGCCGCTTTCAGCTGGCAGAAGGATTCCTCATGCTTTTCTTCCCACACCAGTGGAGCTCCGATGGGTCTACCACCTTTGGTCTGTCCCACGAGGAGATCTTGCATGGGGGCAGCCATCTTCGTGTACCCTTTGATAAAGCGCCGGTAGTACCCCACCAGACCCAGAAACTGCCTTACTTCCCTCACGGTGGCTGGTCTCGGCCAGCCCTGGATGGCAGTGATCTTCTCAGGGTCGGGGGCGACACCTTCTGCACTTAGCACGTGTCCCAGGTACTGCACTCTGGGTTTCAGCAGGTGACACTTAGAGGGCTTCAGCTTCATCCCGTATTTGGCAAGGGACACGAACACCTCAGCCAGGTGCTCCAGATGGGCTTCGTACGTCTGGGAGTAAACAATCACATCATCCAAGTACAATAGGACGGTCTCGAAGTTTAGGTGTCCCAGACAGCACTCCATCAGCTGTTGGAAGGTTCCTGGGGCATTACACAGCCCGAACGGCATACTATTGAATTCACAGAGCCCCATCGGGGTGGTGAAGGCGGTTTTCTCCCGGTCTTCTGGGGCCACGGCCACTTGCCAGTACCCACTGGTGAGGTCAAGGGTAGAGAAGTAATTTGCAGTTCTCAGTGCGGCCAAAGATTCTTCAATACGGGGCAGTGGGTAGGCATCTTTGTGGGTTATCTGATTAATCTTCCGGTAGTCCACACACATCCGCATGGTACCATCCTTCTTTTTGACCAGTACCAACGGAGCGGCCCAGGGACTACAGCTGTCCCGAATAACCCCTGCCTCCTTCATATTCTTCAACATATCTTTGGCACACTGGTAATGTGCAGGGGGAATAGGTCTATACCTCTCTTTGATAGGGGGGTGTTCCCCGGTGGGGATATGGTGTTGGACCCCCTTGATCTGCCCAAAGTCTAGTGGATGTTTGCTGAAAACCTGTTCGTACTCTCTCACCACCCTGTATACCCCTGCTTTGTGATGTGTAGGGGTATCATCTGTGCCCACGTGTAGCTGTTGGTGCCACTCCTTTACCTCCCCTTGAGGCGGGGAAGTGCTGGTAGTAGGTGGGGAGACTGAGGGACTGGCTTCGTGGATGGTGTGGGGATCTAGGGTGAGTAGCTTGGCAATGGTGGCATACCGGGGAAGCCTGACTTCTTCCTCCCCACAGTTCAGCACCCTCACGGGCACTCTCCCCTTCTTCACGTCTACCACCCCTCGGGCGGCCATTACAGTGGGCCAGTGCTCAGAGGGTATGGGCTCCATCATGGCAGAGTAGTCACGCCCCTGAGGCCCTACTGCTGCCCTACACCAAATCATCATCTCACTCCTAGGGGGCACAAGCAACGGAGT
Source organism: Anomaloglossus baeobatrachus (assembly GCF_048569485.1). NCBI lineage: Eukaryota > Metazoa > Chordata > Amphibia > Anura > Aromobatidae > Anomaloglossus > Anomaloglossus baeobatrachus. The sequence goes on from NC_134355.1 coordinate 634,755,601, forward strand.
AACATCCATCACTCTCACTCCACCAGTCTCTCCTCCTGTTGAGTTTACATGCTGGCGGTACATCAGGGCTCGGATCTCACGTTGCACAGCTCTCTGTCGGCTCCCCGCCGCCGTGGCGGCCAGCTGCTATCTTCGGGTTATGATCACTGGGTTCATTCATGATCACAATCATACCCTGGTGTTGCAGTTCAGCTTGCCCTACTGTCATAGCCACCTGTTTATACCCCACTTGGGTCAATGGGAGTCCATTGGCAGCAATTAGCGTTATACTAGTATCTGGGGGTGCCAGCTCGTCTATCCCCCAATACCGCTGGTACAATGTATATGGTATGGTGGTTACCTGGGATCCAGTGTCCAAGAGAGCCATCACCGGTATGCCGTCCACAACCACGGGGATGATGGGTCGGGCCCCGATATACCGGTCCCGCCAGTCCGAGGGGCCACGGGGTTCTACTCCTGAGGATTGGCCCGGGGCCCCAGGGGTTGCTCATTTAACGAGCACTCTCGGATGTAATGCCCAGGCTTACGGCACTTGTAGCAGATGGGAGGCCTGCTCCGCGGGTTGGTATTACTTCTCCGCTGCATCCAAGGGACATCTTCAGGGCTGTCGGCAAGCTGTATCTGTGCTGAAGGCTGAGATCTGGTCAAAGGTTGGAGTGCAGCAAGAATCTTGGCGAGGTCTCCGTCCATGCGACGGACCTGGGCTGCCAGTTCCTCCATAGTGCTGCTTGGGGCTGCAGGTGTTGGAGAGGTTGGTAGGGCAGGGGCCACCACCACGGGGGCTGTCTCAATGAGCCACGGGGTTGATTCCAGGACTTCTGAGGCTGGGGGCGGTAGTGCTTTAATGGCCCGTTCCTTTAACACAGCAAAGTCCACATCAGGGTGTTCCAGGGCCCACAGCCGGAGTTGTTTGCGATCCTCAGGGGATCTCATCCCCTGCGCAAATTGCTCTACTAACATCTTGTTGCTATCCGCCTCATTGATAGGATTCACCCGCTTTATCGTGCGGAGGGCGGTTTGCAGACGTAAAGCATAGTCCCGAATGCTATCCACAGCCCGTTGCCGGCACTGGTAAAACTGCATCCTCAGCTCAGCTTCAGTCCGAGTCTCAAAGGCAGTCTGTAGCTTCTCAAAGATGGTGGCTACAGAGAGCCGGTCCCCCTCGGCCCAGGTCTCCGCCTCCTGCTCCACCGCACCGGTTAACTGGCCTAGCACTATCACTGCACGTTGCTTATCGGTCAGGGGGTACAGCTTTAGCAACGGTTTAAGCTTTTTCCGGAAGGCCTGTAAGGCATCCGGTTTCCCGTTATACTGCGGTAGCCAGGCAGCTCCGGGCGCATAGGGCAAGGAGAACGGCATCACCTGAGCGAGCACGGGGGCCGCGGCACCTCCCGCCAGCGCGGCCGGGACCTGGGCAGGCCCATTCCCATCCGCGGGTGCCACTGCGGCTGCGACCACCGCTCCTCCAGCAGCTCCGTCGGGCGCAGACATCTTGTTTCCGTCCCCCTTAGCTTCTTTCCGGCCACTCCTCTATTGGGGCGGAGTTTTGGCCTTCGCGCCTCTGCTACTCGAGAAGACGCTCGAGCGGGAACTATTCGCGCCAAAGATGGCGACTTCCGAAATTTTTCAGCCGGATACCTCCGGCGGTCACAAGGCGCACCTCTACCCAACGGCAGAGCGGTAAGATCCTGTTCGTGACGCCAAGTTGTCGCGGGCGGAGGAGGGGACGCTGCGCTCTCCCACTGCTGCTCGGGTCCGGCTGCCGCGGCTGCTGCGGCCTGCTGCTGCTCGGTGGCTCGAGCGATGGGCCGGATCCCGGGGACTCTAGCGGCGCTCCTCGCCCGTGAGTGAAAGGGGGTTTTGGGTATAGGGATTGGTTATTGTCCGTGACGCCACCCACGGTTGTGGTGAGTTGTTGACACCACCGCTGCTCTGTATGGGGATCCCGGGAAGGATGGTATGGAGCAGCCAGTTGTTGTGTTGCCCCTCCGTGGGTAGGGGTTGGTGATCCCGGGGCCCAGTGAAGAGGTGGGTGATGCAGGGCTTGGTGGGGTGCAGGGACGCGGGGGCAGCGCTGTGCCTTGCGGCACTGTGGTACTCACTCAGCCTGAGACGTTGACACAGTTTTTCGGTAAACCACACGGCTGGAAAGACGGTTCCCACGGACGGCTGCACTTGCTCTCCCAGTAGGTGACGGTGATGTTCCTTTGTCCTGCACCTAATATTTCTGTGTTGGTAGCGATGGGTTCCCACCGGTAACCCGCTCCCCGGCTTGGGTATGGGCCGGAGGAGCCCTACTTTGCCCGCAGGCGCTGGCCCTGAGAAACTGGTGCCCTGGCGGTAGCGGTGTCTCTCCTCAATGGTTGGACTGTTGCCTTCAATCGGGACTTGGTTTTTGGAGACAGACGTCCCCTTCACTGACGGATTTGGCAAATTTACGGCGACTCCTAGCCTTGCCGGGGTCCAAGAGGCCCCTGCCCTGGTGCTGACTGTTCTTCGTATACTGCTCCAGACCGCCGGGCCACTACCCGTCCGCGGTCCTTCCAGCAACCTCCGAGCAGTCCCTCTCCAGACTCTCACCGCCGTTGCTGACCTTGCTGACTCTGTCCTGCACACAGCTGGACCAACTTCAGGCTTTTCTACTCTCACTTTTACTCCTTTTCTTCTTTGCTCTACTACTACTTCACTTTCACTTCACTTAGCTCCTCTACCACTTCACTGTTTACTCCTTCTTGTCCAAACCCTATCTGCCTGGCTCTTCCCGCCTCCAGGGCTGTGTACTCCTCGGTGGGCGGAGCCAACCGCCTGGCCCACCCCCTGGTGTGAACATCAGCCCCTGGAGGAAGGCAACAAGGATTTTAGTAGCCTTGGTGTTCCTAACTGGGATGTAGGGTGTGGTGGTGTGATGACCTGTGACCCCTGGCTTGCCCAGGGCGTCACAGATGTACATCCTCAAAATCAAACATTTTGTAGTAAACTCATGGGTATACGGTAAACTCAACTTTAGTGACCAGTGTCAGGCAGCTGCTGCCAAGGCTAATGAAATAATGGGATGCATTAAAAGAGGCATAGATGCTCATCATGAGAACATAATTTTACCTCTGTACAAGTCACTAGTGCGACCACACTTAGAATACTGTGTACAATTATGGTCTCCAGTGTATACAGGAGCGACATAGCTGAACTAGAGCGGGTGCAGAGAAGAGCAACCAAGGTTAATAAAGGAATGGTGGGACTGCAGTACGAGGACCGGTTATGAAACTTGGGGTTATTCAGTTTGAAAAAACAAAGGTATAGGGGCAAATTTATTACAATGTACAAATATATAAGGGGACAGTACAGAGACCTTTCTAATGCTTTTTACACCCATGATGATAACGTGGACAAGTGTGCATCCTCTATGTCTAGAGGAAAGAAGGTTTAATCATAATCAGGAACAGTTTCTTCTACTGAAAGGGCAGTGAGTCTATGCATTCTTTACTGTAAGAGCATTGAGACTATAGAACTCTCTGCTACATGTTGTTATGGCTGAATTGCTATTTTCAAGGAAGGCTTGGATGCCTTTCTTGAAAAATATAATATGGGTTATGGGCAGTAGATTCTGTGATGGGATGTTGATCCAGGAAACTAGTCTGATTGCTGTATATACAGTCAGGGCCAGAAATATTTGGACAGTGACACAAGTTTTGTTATTTTAGCTGTTTACAAAAACATGTTCAGAAATACAATTATATATATAATATGGGCTGAAAATGCACACTCCCAGCTGCAATATGAGAGTTTTCACATCCAAATCGGAGAAAGGGTTTAGGAATCATAGCTCTGTAATGCATAGCCTCCTCTTTTTCAAGGGACCAAAAGTAATTGGACAAGGGACTCCAAGGGCTGCAATTAACTCTGAAGGCGTCTCACTCGTTAACCTGTAATCAATGAAGTAGTTAAAAGGTCTGGGGTTGATTACAGGTGTGTGGTTTTGCATTTGGAAGCTGTTGCTGTGACCAGACAACATGCGGTCTAAGGAACTCTCAATTGAGGTGAAGCAGAACATCCTGAGGCTGAAAAAAAAGAAAAAATCCATCAGAGAGATAGCAGACATGCTTGGAGTAGCAAAATCAACAGTCGGGTACATTCTGAGAAAAAAGGAATTGACTGGTGAGCTTGGGAACTCAAAAAGGCCTGGGCGTCCACGGATGACAACAGTGGTGGATGATCGCCGCATACTTTCTTTGGTGAAGACGAACCCATTCACAACATCAACTGAAGTCCAGAACACTCTCAGTGAAGTAGGTGTATCTGTCTCTAAGTCAACAGTAAAGAGAAGACTCCATGAAAGTAAATACAAAGGGTTCACATCTAGATGCAAACCATTCATCAATTCCAAAAATAGACAGGCCAGAGTTAAATTTGCTGAAAAACACCTCATGAAGCCAGCTCAGTTCTGGAAAAGTATTCTATGGACAGATGAGACAAAGATCAACCTGTACCAGAATGATGGGAAGAAAAAAGTTTGGAGAAGAAAGGGAACGGCACATGATCCAAGGCACACCACATCCTCTGTAAAACATGGTGGAGGCAACGTGATGGCATGGGCATGCATGGCTTTCAATGGCACTTGTGTTTATTGATGACATAAGAGCAGACAAGAGTAGCCGGATGAATTCTGAAGTGTACCGGGATATACTTTCAGCCCAGATTCAGCCAAATGCCGCAAAGTTGATCGGACGGCGCTTCATAGTACAGATGGACAATGACCCCAAGCATACAGCCAAAGCTACCCAGGAGTTCATGAGTGCAAAAAAGTGGAACATTCTGCAATGGCCAAGTCAATCACCAGATCTTAACCCAATTGAGCATGCATTTCACTTGCTCAAATCCAGACTTAAGACGGAAAGACCCACAAACAAGCAAGACCTGAAGGCTGCGGCTATAAAGGCCTGGCAAAGCATTAAGAAGGAGGAAACCCAGCGTTTGGTGATGTCCATGGGTTCCAGACTTAAGGCAGTGATTGCCTCCAAAGGATTCGCAACAAAATATTGAAAATAAAAATATTTTGTTTGGGTTTGGTTTATTTGTCCAATTACTTTTGACCTCCTAAAATGTGGAGTGTTTGTAAAGAAATGTGTACAATTCCTACAATTTCTATCAGATATTTTTGTTCAAACCTTCAAATTAAACGTTACAATCTGCACTTGAATTCTGTTGTAGAGGTTTCATTTCAAATCCAATGTGGTGGCATGCAGAGCCCAACTCGCGAAAATTGTGTCACTGTCCAAATATTTCTGGACCTAACTCTAGAATCGAGAAGCAATTTGTCCCCTAATATGGAGTTTTTAGCATCTGCCTCATGGGATTTTTCCCTTCTTCTGGATCAACATGTTAGGCTATAGGTTCAACTTGATGGACTTTAAGGGTTAAGGGCACGTTACACGCTACGATATATCTAACGATATGTCGTCGGGGTCACATCGTTAGTGACGCACATCCGGCATCGTTTGACATATTGTAGCGTGTGACAGCTACGAGCGATTTTGATCGTGCAAAAATACTCACCTTATCGTTGCTCGTTGACATGTCTCTCATTTTTAAAAAATCGAACGTTCTTCTGTGCATCAGTTGTTCGTCGTTCCCGAGGTAGCACGCATCACTCCGTGTGACACCCCGGGAACGATTAACACAGCTTACCTGCAGCCGCCGGCAATGCAGAAGGAAGGAGGTGGGCGGGATGTTTACGTTCCGCTCATCTCCGCCCCTCTGCTTCTATTGAGCGTCCGCTGTGTGACGTTGCTGTGACGCTGAACATCCCTCCCCCTTCAGGAACAGGATGTTTGCCACCCACAGCGACATCTCCAAGATTCCATCCTGATATGTAGTAGGCGTAATAACAGTAATAATATTAGCAAATACCTCCAATTAGAAATGTAATATAATTATCCTGATATAGTCATGTCTCTTACTTCATGTGCATGGCATTGCAGCTTAGTTACATACACTTATATAGTGAGAGTTAGGCGGGCTTTGCACACTACGACATCGCAGGTGCGATGTCGGTGGGGTCAAATTGAAAGTGACACACATCCGGCATCGCATGCGACATCGTAGTGTGTAAAGGCTCGATGATACGATTAACGAGCGCAAAATCGTCGTAATCGTATCATCGGTGCAGCGTCGGCGTAATCCATAATTACGCTGCCGCGACAGGTACGATGTTGTTCCTCGCTCCTGCGGCAGCACACATCGCTGTGTGTGAAGTCGCAGGAGCGAGGAACATCTCCTACCAGCGTCACCGTGGCTTCCGTAGGATATGTGGAAGGAAGGAGGTGGGCGGGATGTTTACATCCTGCTCATCTCCGCCCCTCCGCCACTATTGGCCGCCTGCCGTGTGACGTCGCTATGACGCCGCACGACCCGCCCCCTTAGGAAGGAGGAGGGTCGCCGGCCAGAGCGACGGTCGCAGGGCAGGTGAGTGCGTGTGAAGCTGGCATAGCGATAATTTTCGCTACACCAGCTATCACACGATATCGTACCTGCGACAGAGGCGGGGACTATCGTGTGCGACATCGCAGCATCGGCTTGCGATGTCGCAACGTGCAAAGCCCGCCTTAGTTAATTTCTTGTGGTCATATCCATGGATACCTAAGATGCTGCAATACCCTGCAAAGGAGGTAAGAGACATAGCTAATCAGGAGAACTATACTACATTTCTAATTGGAGGTATTTGCTATTATTATTATTATTATTATTATTAATATTATTATTATTATTACACCTACTACATATTAGGATAGGATCTTGGAGATGGGAATATCCCTTTAAGTCTACCTTCAACCTGAAAACCTATGACACAATGAAACCTTATATTCCAAATACAGATGCCACAACAGTTCTCCACCCTTCTTCAGATGTTGGGACTGAGCTTTAATTCCAGATATAACAAATTTCTGGGGAAAATAAAGACACCTCTTTTTTCTTTTCTTGATATATGCCTTTAAGAAATTGCTAAAGTACATGAGATTAGCCTCCCCTGGAATTATCTCTTCTTTGTGACATAATAGAAATGATTATTGATGTAATGTATACATATATGTATGAGGATCTATATGCAGGATGATAATCCCCCAGTAGCTCTCATTCCTATGTCATTGCAGTGACTCTCCCCATCAAATGTGCCCATTTCCATGAAGATTATACTATTAAAATGCTATAATTACCTCTGATGCATTTCTGACAACCTTTGAAGGCCGCAAAATGCTGTTAATTGCAGCCAGATGTTTCACTTGTGTTTTTCTATTTCGAGAAGGTTACAATTTGACAAGATATTTCCTGTATTCCAAGGAAATACAATGCAATTAATTCCTGAAATCTCGACAAAATGAGGGAGATAAAATAAAAAGTAAAAGGAGGTTTTATGCTGATAATTTGACAGAAATTCAGGGATTTTCTAAGATGTAGAGACATTTTTATATGTACTACATATCTGGTGAAGAACACAGTGTCTACCGCAGTCATAAAAGGGGCCAATGGCGAAAGACAGAAAAAGGACAGATCCTGTAATAATAACACAGGTATGCAAAATTTGGGGTTTATGAAAAATGTTTGCCCTGTGCTTTGTCTCCTGTCCTCACAAGGACTGTGCCTAGTCCCTAGGAGAGATTATACAATAAGGATGTCAATTACTAGGTCAGACTTAACTAGGCACGGTACTTGGCAACTAGCAGCATGTCTAAAGCAGTAAAGGCCGCTTTACACGCTACGACATCGCTAAAGCGATGTCGTTGGGGTCACGGAATTCGTAACACACACCCGGCCGCGTTAGTGATGTCGTTGCGTATGACACCTATGAGCGATTTTGAATCGTCGCAAAAACGTTCAAAATCGCTAATCGGTGACATGCCCCCCCTATTCCCAATTATCGTTGCTGCAGCAGGTACGATGTTGTTCGTCGTTCCTGCGGCAGCAGACATCGCTATGTGTGACACCGCAGGAACAAGGAACCTCACCTTACCTGCGGCCGCCAGCAATGAGGAGGGAAAGAGGTGGGCGGGATGTTACGTCCCGCTCATCTCCGCCCCTCCGCTTCTATTGAGCGGCCGCTTAGTGACGTCGCTGTGACGCCGAACAAACCGCCCCCTTAGAAAGGAGGCGGTGTGCCGGTCACAGCGACGTCGCAGGGCAGGTAAGTCCATGTGACAGGTCCGCGCGATTTTGTGCGCCACGGGCAGCGATTTGCAAACGATGGGGGTGGGTACGCACGCTAGCGATCTTGCTAGCGAGATCGCAGCATGTAAAGCGGCCTTAAGACCACGTTGCCCAAGCAGCTCCCATAGGGAGTACCTTCTGGGTTGGAGCATGCTGGCCTTTTAGGCTATGTGCGCACTATGACATTTTTACACTTCGCAAAAAACGCACAAAAACGCAGCGGTAAAAATGCATCCATTATTACTGCGTTTCTGTGCGTTTTTGGCTGCGTTTTTCTGCATTTTTCCAATGCTTTGCATGGGTGAAAAACGCAGTAAAACGCAGAAAAGAATTGACATGTCCATTTTTTTTTTTTAGCTCAAAAACGCAGATAAGAAAAAAGCTGTGTGCGGACAGCAAATATGAAAAGTCATAGACTTTGCTGGGGAAGCAAAGTCATGCAGTTTGGAGCCAAAAAACGCACAAAAATGCACCCAAAAAACGTGCAAAAGCGCCGCGAAAAACACTCAATGCACATATAGCCTTGAGATTAGGAATGTGCATGCACAGGCCCCAGGAGCAAGTAGGGAGGACAGAAGCAGATGCCACCGATGAGCAGCCAGGAGGTTGAGTGAGCCAGTGTCCCTACCGAGATGAAGAAGCGGAACAGAGTGGGAATGCCAGCGATGGCGTTATAATTGGAGATTCATTTTTGCACTGGTGGACACAGACAGAAGAGGACCCTCGTGTAACAATGATATATGGGCCCTTTGAAGTCAAATAGCTCATCACATTGCACAGTTCTAGCTACTTTGGAAATGGAAAGGGACCCCCTTACCTCTTGGGCCCCTGTGCGGTTGCATAGGTTGCACTAAAGATATGTCTGCCCTTTAATTTTTGTGCATTTTCCTTTTCTCTTCAAAGCTTCTCTTGATACCTTTTCTCTTATAGAAGGCCTGCAGATCTTCTCTGTGAAGTGTCCAGCAGTCGTTCTGTGAAGCCCTGGCCTAATAGGTCGTCACAGGGTATTGTGCAATCTGTCCTTCAGCACGGTATCCAAGTCCTCCTTGGTTACGGATCCCTGTCCTTCGGTGTTGCTAAGAGCAGAGCCAGTCAAAACCCTAGGAACACTTTGCACCACGCCCACCAGCATACCTCCCAACCGTCCCGAATTCTGCGGGACTTTCACGATTTATCAGGGCTGTCCCGCACTCCCGCGGCTCACAGCTGATGTCCCGGCTCCTCCCCTCAGTGGAGTGAATAAATTAAATTAGATTATCATCGGCCAAGACTCGAACTCATGGAACTGTGAGTTCATTGTTTCAAAGGCAGCAGCTTTACCACTGAGCTACTGCCTGTATTGTAACGCATAGGAAGATTTTGTTATCTTGACCTCTATACTGCAGGTGAGACACCAGAAGCAGGTTATTCAGCTGCAAAGATGGATGGAGGGATGGATGAATGGAGGGATGAATGGAGGGATAGAGGGAGGGATGGATGGATGATAGAGGGATGAATGGAGGGATAGAGGGAGGGATGAATGGAGGGATAGAGGCAGGGATGGATGGATGATAGAGGGATGAATGGAGGGATCGAGGGAGGGATGGATGGATGATAGAGGGATGAATGGAGGGATGAATGGAGGGATAGAAGGAGGGATGAATGGAGGGATAGAGGGAGGGATGAATGGAGGGATAGAGGCAGGGATGAATGGAGGGATAGAGGCAGGGATGGATGGATGATAGAGGGATGAATGGAGGGATAGAAGGAGGGATGAATGGAGGGATGAATGGAGGGATAGAGGGATGAATGGAGGGATAGAGGGAGGGATGGATGATAGAGGGATAAATGGAGGGATGAATGGAGGGATGAATGGAGGGATAGAGGGATGAATGGAGGGATAGAGGCAGGGATGGATGGATGGATAATAGAGGGATGAATGGAGGGATGAATGGAGGGATAGAGGGAGGGATGGATGGATGATAGAGGGATGAATGGAGGGATGAATGGAGGGATAGAGGGAGGGATAGAGGGAGGGATGGATGGATGATAGAGGGATGAATGGAGGGATGAATGGAGGGATAGAGGGAGGGATAGAGGGAGGGATGGATGGATGGATGATAGAGGGATGAATGGAGGGATGAATGGAGGGATAGAGGGATGAATGGAGGGATGAATGGAGGGATGAATGGAGAGATAGAGGGAGGGAGGGATGGATGATAGAGGGATGAATGGAGGGATGAATGGAGGGATAGAGGGAGGGATGGATGCATTGATGATAGAGGGATGAATGGAGGGATAGAGGGAGGGATGGATGGATGATAGAGGGATGAATGGAGGGATAGAGGGAGGGATAGAGGGATGAATGGAGGGATGAATGGAGAGATAGAGGGAGGGATAGAGGGAGGGATGGATGATAGTGGGATGGATGGATGATAGAGGGTTGGATGATAGAGGGATCTATAGATACACGACAGATAATAGATAGATAGAGATAGAATCATAGATAGATAGAGGGATAGAATCATAGATAGCTAGAATCATAGATAGATAGATAGATAGAGAGATAGAATCATAGATAGATAGATAGAGGGATAGAGATAGATAGATAGATAGATAGATAGAGGGAAAGATAGATAGATAGATAGAGAGAGAGATAGAATCATAGATAGAGGGATAGAGATAGATAGATAGATAGATAGATAGATAGATAAATACTGTATCTCAATGTTGGTAAAAGAGTCAGATTCATTTGTTCCCATAAAACTACTATAAAGAAATGAGGAAAAAAATACAAATACAATTTTTTTTTTATCTTCACCACCTTGGATTCAAACCAGCAACGTTCAAAACTTATGTCCAGCAACCTCCTGGCTTTCCTAGCTGCTCTAGCTGTTGAGCCACTAGGATTGATGATGTCAGAGGGAGGATTTCAATGCAGCCTCTTACACAGCAGATTACACAGGACACAGCTACATTGTACAGATCAGCATCTCTATGTCCTGTATTCTAGAGGGAGAGGAAAAGAGGATTTTTTTTCTTCTAATAAAGTTACTAAAAATAATAAAAAAAATAGAATAATGTAATTTTATTGCACTTTTTTATAAAATAATAAACATCACAAATCAGCAAATAACATGGACATATTTGGTGTCCCTGTAATCGTAATGACCTGAACAACACAGCAATCAGATTATTTATGGGGATCGGTAAATGGCGGGAAAAAAAAGGCGCAATTTATTATTTTTCTTTATTAAAACCCATAAAAAATGTAATAAAAATGGATCACTGAGGCCGTGTTCACACATAGCGTAAATGCTGCATTTTTTCTGCAGGTGTCCGCGCCACGAGTGCAATAACAATGTTCTCTGATTATTGCGTGTTTGCGGTATTTTTTATACATTGTCCCCCTTATTTGATACATGTTTGTTGCTGATGTGAATCCTGAAGCTTATAAAGAAAGAAACACCAAATACGCACAGTTCAGCGGCGTCTTTCTACGCACCAGGAGCGGAGATTTCAGGACGTCTCATCCACTTTGCTTGGACAATTAGTCCATATTCACATGTAGTGTAAATGCTGCATTTTTTTCTGCTGTTTCTTTGCACATTTATTCTGCTGTGTTTAATTGTCCAAGTAAAGTGGATGTGATTCCATGAAAAGACGCTGCTGAATTCTGCGGTTTTCGGGGGGGTGTTTCTCTGGAGGTTTCTATGTGGAGCTTAAAAAAATGCAGGAAAAAGCTTCTCTGTACAATAAAAACACTTAAAAACGCAGATTCACATCTGAACCAAAAACGCATTAAATAATGGAGAAAAGGCAGAAAAAATGCAGCAAAAATGGAAAAAACAGAGAAGATTGTTATTGTGTAGTTTGGTGCAGACAGAAACAAAATGAAACAGAATTTATGCAACGTGTGAACACAGATTGATAGGCACAAATAAGCAACATGTCATATAGTGACACAGAAATATAAAAAAATTCTGACTGCTATAAATATGAATGAACAGTCCGGGGCATCTGCTGAATGACCCTTACTTCCAAATGGGTGTGGCTAGGGGCGTGGTCAAAATTTGCCACGGCCCTTTCCTCCCCAATGGCACCCCTTCACTACCATCACCGGGCTCCCGGGGCAAAACTCCCCTACCCACGGAGGGGTTAAACACATTGCTGCCATACCACCACCACCGGTGCCCCAACAGCAGCGGTGGTACCTCATTTTACCATGCACCGTGGGTGGCGTCACAAACTTCCAATCCCCCTGTACATAGTTCCCCCCCTTTTTAATTTGGGTGTTACAGTTCCCCATCATGTTCATGTTCTATCTACCTTGGTATCGTCATTCCATCTCCCTGACATCTTCATGAAATCTTTCTTCTTGCTCTTCGCTAACAACACCAAGGTTTTCAAGAAAGTAGTCCAAATGGGAATGTAAAAAATACTGATAATCATCAGCTGGACGGAAGGAGCAATCTCTGGGTTCTAAAGGGGAATAGATGAAAATCCAGCAGGAAAGCTACCTAGTATAAAGAACAGCCCGGACTACTGCCCCGAAGGGGCTCGAGGGAGGGCAGCATGATTATGAAGGGATGTTAGGCCTTAGGAGCAGTTAAAGGGTTAATATGGTGGAGTGCTTTTTGCGGGAAAGTTATAGGGCGGCATTGTAGGGACAGGTGGGATTTGGGTCACTGTGATTGGTTGAGAGGTAGTGTTGTGGGGGGGGGGCAGTATATAAGGCCAGGTCCCAAGGGGGGCTTGGTCACTCCTACCTGGAAGGCGACAGGAATTGTTCCCACCCACCCTCCCTTAAGCAGTTCGTTCACCAGGGAGGAGAGAGAAGATGATGGATTGACTTTGCCGCAGCAGCGGGCGGAAAGGCGGGGGGTATTTGAAGGTGGTGGTTGCACAAAACAGTGAGGGGGGGAACCCAGTGCAGGAGCGGGTTACCCCTGGTGGTGCAACTGGTTGGTAACATGGGTCCTTGCTGGGTTGAGTCTCAGCAGGGCATGTTAGGCAACATTCGGCTGGGTGTCCTCGAGTTGGTGTGGTACGGCTGAGGGCACGTGGTGGAGTTGATGTTGTAATAAAATGGTTTTGGTACCTTCATTTACCCCTCCTCCTTTCGGGTGTTTATCATCGGTTATTGAATTGATATTAACTGTTTTGGTTGTTGTTAATAAACGGGGCTCCTGTGGCATTTTATATCCAACATCATGCAGTCTTTGTCTTTATTTTAGGTAAGATTTCGGGTTTGGGTGGGGGGGGTCGGTTGGATGCGATAAGGGCCAACTAATCAGACTTTCCAGAGTCATTAATACTAACAGCAATAACAAGACAAGCGGGAGGGCACCAAGGATGAAAGAAAATATGTAAATGGGATCACAAACCACTAGCACATTTTAAGCGAACAATTAAATACACAAGAGAAAAGAAAATGTGCAAAAAGTGGGATCACCAGAAATAACCATACAATAGCATTTTATTATATCAAAAAAAACATACAAACACACAGATGTTCATTAAAAACAATTAAAAAGCAACAAGCTTATACACACATTTGGTGCCAATGGTATATGCCACCAAAATACACCCCACCCTCTCAGCAAGCCACAAAAAAACCCCACATAATAAGTCAGGGCAAATGTGATAGCCAAAAAACTTTGCTCAATCGGTAGCAAGCAGTAAGCATGACATGCTAAATAAGACAAAAGCAAACAGAGGATAATACTGCATACAAATACCTCAAAGCCACATAATGATGACCTGCCTTAGAAGCATATGTCTGGAACAAGTTTAAGGCAAAACACATACCCAAAGAGATCTTACAAGGGGTGAATGGCAAAGCAATTGCGTGAGAAGGGTGGGGTGGTGACCCCACGCGTATCGCTACAAGGAGTTGTAGCTTCCTCAGGGGAAAGTGAGGCAAACTGTGGTAAGTGTGTCTTAAATAACCATATTAATCAGAGAAAATTGCTTACCAGCATGGACACGGAGGAGGAGGAAAAAGTCGCCATGCAACCTAAGGACGCCGGTGGGCGCCGCCATTATATGTCACGTGACCAGAACATGTGATCCCCATGACGTGCAAACGTCACAGCCCAAGCGCATGCGCAATAATACCAGCCATTCACCCCTTGTAAGATCTCTTTGGGTATGTGTTTTGCCTTAAACTTGTTCCAGACATATGCTTCTAAGGCAGGTCATCATTATGTGGCTTTGAGGTATTTGTATGCAGTATTATCCTCTGTTTGCTTTTGTCTTATTTAGCATGTCATGCTTACTGCTTGCTACCGATTGAGCAAAGTTTTTTGGCTATCACATTTGCCCTGACTTATTATGTGGGGTTTTTTTGTGGCTTGCTGAGAGGGTGGGGTGTATTTTGGTGGCATATACCATTGGCACCAAATGTGTGTATAAGCTTGTTGCTTTTTAATTGTTTTTAATGAACATCTGTGTGTTTGTATGTTTTTTTTGATATAATAAAATGCTATTGTATGGTTATTTCTGGTGATCCCACTTTTTGCACATTTTCTTTTCTCTTGTGTATTTAATTAATACTAACAGCAGGAACAATAGAAAGTCAGGGAGTATTTTGCGCAGCCAAACGCTGTGACCTTCTATTGCCAGAAACCACATGACTGTCTGTCACCCATGACACCAGATTATTGGCACACCAATTGAAAGCTCTCTTTCTTCCCTAGATCACTGTCGTAGTTCTTCTACATAATACACTACGTGTGGAGCACACAACTTGTCATGATCACCTAATTTTACACCAAATTTACACATAATACACTTTTCTAACGAAGTATGTAATGTTCTTTTGTTGTTTCTTCATTACAAAACAACTACAAATGTAGCAAAAGTTGCGGGTGAATTACGACACCCCTTGTAGACATTTCGATCACGTTGTTAGAAACACAAGCTAAATCCACCACAACCACTAAATACTGCAGCTTTCATTTCTTATACTGCTGAGGTTACATGAAAAATGTGCTCTGATTGGATGCTATGGACACATCCACACTCTTTGGAGACTGGTGTCATGATCCAGGCCGGCTTTTCCCTGCTACTGGTTACACCCAGCTCTGGCCTGGTCCTGTCAGGGTTTAACTTCCTTTGCCTTGTTCTGGATCCCATGCTATATATTGCCTCTCTACCTATGGCTCAGTGCCAGTGATATTTCTGCCTTGCAGCGTGTATACTGGGCTCTGACTGGCTCTGGGGAGTGTTCCTGATCTGTTTTGCCTCCCTGCTACGGTGTCCTGACTTTGAACTTCTCCCGTTTGTCTGCCTGTCCCGGTCCCTGACTTCCCTCTCCTGTCTGTTGTTTGTGTTTCCTCTGCATACTTGATCTTCCGGCTTCTGACTCGGTTCAGTTTTCTGACTTTGATATTAATCCTCCCTTTGCAGTGACTCGAGTTTCCTGGCTAGACCCTGACTGCTTGACTACTCTATTGCCCCCTGGTGGTTTGCCTGTTAACTGCCTGCTGACATTACTTTGCTGTACTTCACCTGCTTTTCTGTAAAACTGTATGTGATGAAATTTTTTTGATATTTTTACTGAGTTCAGCTATCAAAAGAATTTAAAAATCACCTACTACTTTTCAGACAATTTTACCCCTGCAGACCTGGGTAATCAGTATTTATACAGCGCCAACATATAACTTTACAATACAATAAGTCAGGCCTCAAACTAAAGGCCCCGTCTCACACAGAGATAAATCTTTGGCAGATCTGTGGTTGCAGTGAAATCATGGACATATTGTTCCATTTGTACACAGCCACAAACCTGGCACTGATTGTCCACAATTTCACTGCAGCCACAGATCTGCCGCAGATTTCTCTCTGTGTGTGACAGGGCCTTAAGTAACGTCTGTGATCTGACGAGGGCAGGCACAATGAGTTCAGCATGGCCGTCGCCAGCCATGCTGAATGCAATAATTCAGAATATTAATCTCTTCTCGACTAGGCCATTTTTCAATTTTGCACTTTCATATTTTCCTCCGTTTTTTACAAGAGCGCAAAACTATCTACATAGCCTGATGAGGGCTTGATTTTTGCAGGGCAAGTTGTAGTTTTAACACATATCATTTAACTTTTGAATGTACTCAAAAACAGAAAAAAAAATCTTACATGGAGTAAAAAAGTGAAAAAAAACTCCACCCTGTTTGGGTTAGGCTACTTTCACACTTGCGTTGAACGGTATCCGTTGCATTGCGTTGTGTAACGGATGCAACGGATGTGTTGCATATAGTGACACAACGGATGCAACGGATGCTGCAAAACAACGCAATTCGTTTTGATTTTTTTTTTTTTTTTTTCCCGGTTTTACCAGCGGCAGACTATAGTGAACGATCAGCTGATCGTTCCCTGCAGCCGGCCGCTGGGTGATCAGCTGATTGCTCCCAGTAGCCGGCCGCCGGGTGATCAGCTGATCGCTCCCGCCCGCCGGGTGATCAGCTGATCGCTCCCGGCTGCCGGGTGATCAGCTGATCGCTCCCTGCAGCCGGCTGCCGGGTGATCAGCTGATCGCTCCCGGCCGCCGGGTGATCAGCTGATCGTTCCCTGCAGCCGGCCGCTGGGTGATCAGCTGATTGCTCCCAGTAGCCGGCCGCCGGGTGATCAGCTGATCGCTCCCGGCTGCCGGGTGATCAGCTGATCGCTCCCTGCAGCCGGCTGCCGGGTGATCAGCTGATCGCTCCCGGCCGCCGGGTGATCAGCTGATCGCTCCCTGCAGCCGGCCGCCGGGTGATCAGCTGATCGCTGTCACTTGCCGGCGCCCGGGCATGCCGGCGGGCGGGCGCTCAGCTGAGCGCTGTGACTTGCCGGCGGCCGGGCATGCTGGTGGCCGGTCATTCAGCTGAGCGCTGTCGCTTGCCGACGGCCGGGCGCTCAGCTGAACGTTCGGCCACCGCGAGCCAAAATAAAGTTTGATTTAAAAAAAAAAAAAAAAAAAAAAAGAGCATGCGCAGTGAAATCCAGAGGATTCCGCTGCTCAAAATAACGTTACATGCTGCGTTGCTCCCGCTGGGCGGAAGCAACGGAGCGTCGCCCAGCGGAAGCAACGCAGGTCCTTTTGGTACAATCCGTCAACCATACAAGTCTATGGGAAACAGCGGAATCCGTTAACGGATTCCGCTGTTTCCCAAAAGGGCGGATTGTAACGGAAGGAAAATAACGCAAGTGTGAAAGTACCCTTACAATGTTCATGATGCTGTAAAAATGATCTGGCAGCATGATTCTTTTTGATGATTCTACAAATCCAAACTTGTATCAATAATTTTCTACTTTTAGTCATTAAAACAAATTCAGAACTTTGTAAAAAAAAGAAAAAAATAAATATTTGTACAACTAATTATGATGATGTTTTTTATTTCTACAATAATGTTGCTTTCATTGAATTTTTCATGGCAGATCAGCGTTCAAAAAAAAAAAAAATAAATTATATATATATATATATATTCTGCAATCCACATTATTGTAGTAAATAGTGGAATTGATCTTCCCCTGGAAGTCCACCTCAGGATGGGCTTTATAGGAGCATCAAAATGGTATCGGCCATGGCAAGCCATCTGTCACACAGTTTGTTGCTCTAAACTTGCCGAGTGTCATGGCGGCATCAGACGCTGTTCAGACTACAGTGTTTGACACACCTCACTATACTTTCTCTGATGCTTTTGAGTTGTGCGGCGCCCTGGACTAGCCAGGTCGTCACAGGTAACACACACACACCCCCACCCCTACTAGACAGTAACATTAGCCAAACACAAAATCCTTGTTGCCTCCCTCCAGGGTCTGATGTCCACACCAGGTGGGGCGAAGCCAAGTGGTTGGCTCTGCCCACAAAGGAGTTCACAGGCCTGGAGGCGGGAAAAGTTTCAGTCTAGGAGCGGAGTTTAGGAGTTGAGTGGAGGAGGTTGAAGTGGAGAGTGTCTGGGTTTGTGGCCCAGGCACTGACAGCAAGGTTGGCAGACGGTGGTGGCCGTCTGCAGGAGAGGTGAATCAACGCGGAACCGTAGGACCGGGGTCGGGCATTGGCCCGCCGGTATCGACCGGGGAGCGAAGTGAAGCCAGCACACACAGGCAGGGCCATCGGACCCCGACTAGGCTTGGAGTCGCCGTCAACAATCAAATCCGAGTGTGACAGGAACCCCAGGGGTTTCCTAACAGCCAAAGACCCGTTAGAAGGCAACCGTCCGCACCGTGAGGGTATACAGCTACCGCCTAAGGCTAGAGACCCAAGGGCCAGCGCCTGCGGGCAAACGGGCTCCTCCGGTATCCATACACCGGGGAGCGGACTACCGTTGGGGATCCATCGTAGTCAAAACAGGACACAAAGGTGCAGGGAAAGACAGCCGCCATCACCTGTCCAGGGAGAGACACTGCAGCCGGCTGCGGGACCCATCCATCCAGCCGTTTGGTTTACCGGAGACTTTGTGCATCTCTTACTGAGTGAGTACACCCATGCCATCCGTCACCACGCCGCGCTGTCCCTGCAACCCTGCACCTCAATAACCCTGCCTCCCCGTCACACCACCAGGCCCCGAGACCACCGACCCCTACCCACGGAGGGTGGAAACAACATCCCAGCTGCTCCATACCATCGCTCCCGGGATCCCCGTCACCAGCAGCGGTGGTGCCCATCTTCACCACAACCCGTGGGTGGCGTCACGGACTAAATCCCCCAAACCAACCACCCTTTTCACTCACGGGCGAGGAGCGCCGCTCGAGCCCCCGGATCCGGCCCACCGCTCGAGCCACCGAGCAGCCAGCGCAGCAGCGCCGGACCCGAGTGTTAGCGAGCGCAGCGGCGTCCTCCCCGCCCGCGACAAACACAGATACCATTAGTACACATAAAACTGATGTGGGACTGAGCCCAACTCTCCTTCCTCCTTGTAATGGTGAGAAAAGCTTTCTATTACATAAAGACCACAATCAATAATATCTGGGACACATAATGACAAATGATCAGGGTCCATGAAGTCTCCACTAGATCCATCAACCTATGAGGCTCTATTCTATTTTCGTGAAGTGACCAGTTTTATTGACTTTGCCAGCCATCATCTTGGTAGTGTATATACTGCTGAAGGTCTTCTCAAATACAGCTCCTTAGGAAGAAACAGTAACTTCTCCCAGCTATGTGTGCCCCAACGAAGGTCAAAAACTCTGAAACTGTTGTAAAAAATAGAGATTCTAGTTATTTGACTTTATAATATACACCATCCATATAGAAAATATAGATGCATAGGAGTGCTAAGTCCAGTAAGAGGCAATAAAGACACTCTTCTTTTCCTTTATGAAGATGTCATGGAATGTTTCCAGGAAACATTGCATGACCTACAAGTCTCCTTACTTCAGTTGGACATTCTACTTAAGGAGAAACTTTATTCTTTATACTTCTCAAATACAGCGACATGGTCTTCATGTAATACAGTCTAAATATTATGTCCTTTATGTGAATGAGTAACCTTGGGTCCCTTTAGGACTCAGGTGTTACTGCCGCCTCTGAACGATCTATACTACAACCATGAACGTATCCTGTAGGGAAGATCTTTATCCAGACACATACCATATATTTTTTTCAGTTTTATGGCAGAAATGGAACAAAAAACTAACTGGGTCCCTCTGCATTGAAGTTAAGGACAAAATGTTGGTAACCAGTTTTGTATGTAACTGCCTATTAAATATCTTTTTTTTTTTTACAAGTGAGATTTTATTGCTCTGATGGGTGACAACTTTCATTTGGGAACCTGATCTTGCTATGAAAACAATACTTCTTATGCTACCTCAATTGCATTTTGATGATCCAACAGAATCTAAGTTTAGGTGTCACGATTCCTCTGTGCAGAGCATCTTCCCTTTGAAGATGCTCTGCTGTGCTTTCCTGAGTTACTGAGCTAGCAGTTTAATTGGCACCACTGGATTCCATGTTGGTGCTGATTACTCAGTTGTTCCACCTCCCTAATCATTGCTCAGGCTTCTTTACTGAGCATGTTCGCCCAGAGCTTCGCCAGTTGTATTCTCTGGTTATGCAGTTGTGCTGTTGGCTTGCATCTCTACTAGTGTTCTGATCTTTGTTCTATGACCCCTGAATGTTAGTTGACTCCTCTCTGCCCCCTCCCTGTTCCTGTCGTGACCTCCTGCTTTTTGACCTCAGACCATTACCTGACCACGTCTCTGCTTTCTCCCTGAACTTATTACGTGCTTTCCTGGTTTTCTGACCCTCGGATATTGACCTGACTACACCACTGTTTTCTCATTGTGCTCATACATGTCCTCCTGTTAACAGACCCCGGCTTTCCTGACTACTCTTCCACCCATACTTCCCGTAAGTAGTGGCTAGCATCACATTAGGGTTTGTTTTAGATAACCCCTTTAAGGAAAAGAACATAAAAGCCAAATGCAGTTTTTGCAGCGTTTTTACGCATTTACTTTTCTTTCTTGATGCTGGACAAAGACTATTACTCTACATTCATTGATAGAACAATATACATTATCTTCTAATTCTGCATCTCGAGAAAGGCTTTTATGACATTTCCAAGAAACCTTCAACATTTAGTTAAAAAAGAGCTTAATCAGACAATTCAGTAATACCTTGGATAATGTAGGATGTGAGCGTTTAAATGCAGAACAAATTACATATAATGAAGCACTTGAGCACATTGTAAAGCCTCGATTATATGTTGATCAGGTTTCATTAAGGGAAAAGTTCTGGTAAAGTTACAGAAGCGCTATAAAATGGTTCCTATTATCTGGCTCTTTAATTACATAAAATGTGCCAAATCAGAGGCACGAAAATCTCTGGCGCCGGTTAATTGTCTTTGGCAAAATATGGAAAGACCATCTAATGACCAAATAATACTAGTTCTGGGTTCCCCAATTGGAGATTTGGCATTGGCTTCTATAACAGGGCATGGAAGAATAATTGGGTTATAGATAAAAAATAACTCCCATTACGCACAACACCACATTATTAACATTGCTGTGTACAATAGCACAACCTATTACTCACAGTATATGGTTTCTTATGATGCAATCAATATTTGTAAAATGATACATTTAACATGTACTTCAGATCAAACAACAGAGAAGCAGAGCCGGTAAATGTTGCCTATGGTGCAGATCGTTTGCAGGATAAATGTTCTGCTGGTTGTTTCACAGCACTGGGATTCACGCTGGTCCTGGTAGGTGTTCTCGCAGATGCTACTTGTTCCCAGTGATTGCTCTGTTTCATTAGGGAGCGTGTTAGCCCAGGATGCCTCCAGTCATACTTCCTGTTTACAGTTGTTCTGTTGGCTCCCGTGGTGCTCAGTGTTCAGATCTTGGGCTCTCGACTCCAGACTGTTGTTTATCTGCCTTTACTCCCCTGTTTTTGTTGTGACTTCCTGGCTTCTGACCTCTGACTTCCTCCTGACTATGTCCCCGCCTGCTCCCTGTATTTTGGTACATACTCTCCTGGAACCCTGACCTTCGGCTTGTATCTTGACCTTGTCTCAGTCTGCGCCCCCCCACTATACTATTGTGCCCTCCTGGTTTATGATCTCGGACTGTCTGACTGTCATTTACTGCATACAAGTAGTGTCTAGCACCACCTTGTAACAGTCATCACACAGACACATTCATGGATGAAATTTACATCAAATGTGCCCCAATTAATAATGTGCAACATGACCGGTACCTCCCATGTGTCATTTATAATACTGTTGTCTACTTATGTGACTGAGTGACCTTGGGTGCTTTACATTTCCAAAAGATCTGTCAGCAGACCTCTAATGGCCAGTTTCTATTCTTCTTTTATTACTCTGCTCTACTGAGTTTTCCTTTTTGTCTTTTTTTTTTTTTATCTATCATACAACTCCACAGATCTGGGATTTTATTTAGTGATAATATTCATGGTCTTTACCAAGGGGGCTCAGTGAATTCTCTGGGGTGTGTCTTTACGCTTCTCTGATTTATTAGCCTGTGAGCAACACCCCTTTGATAAACACCACAAAAACTAACACTAAACAAAATGGCCCATATCTCTAGAACCCTATGTCAGATTTAAAAAACAAAAAACAACATTCAATGAATTACTGGTGAAAGCAGCGGGAATGCAATAAGAGGAAAAAACATTGGTGAGAGGTCCTCATTAAGGCCTTCTGCACCTTCTCACCTTCGGATACATCTTATAGTGAAGGGTTGCTTCTCATTGTCCATTTATGACCCATTGGAATGAGAGTGGTGTTAAGACACAGCTCTGCCCAATGTCTGTCAGGGGTTAATTATCTTAATTTGGCCAGACATCGGTCCCTTTTGTGTGTTAACGCATGTTTGTTATTTCATTGTTTTCCGCCTGACTCATCGGAGCCTCCTATTGTCTGAAGTTGTGTATTGCTAATTTAATGCAAATTCCTTCAGCCTCTCTGTCTAGTGAGGAGAATTATACAGGAAAATTAACTATGCGGATTGGCATGCCACCCAATAAGAGCACAGCCTTATTTCACCAATCCGGTAAGACCACAATACCCTGGGATGAGTGACCAGGAGATATAAAAAGGAACTGCTTGAATCACTAGGATGTTCTTTTTCCTACGTGGCTTCAATCTAGGGCTTTCGACTGCAAGTCCTTTACCCAGCCTAGGCACTTTGGCACTGGTTAGGGGATCCAAAATTGGATTACATTGGACAGGAGTACTGCCAAGGATTCTAGGATTCAGTTGCAAGAAATCCAGGTTGGGACGACTTGGTTACCTGACTACAGACTTTGCTGTGCTCGTGAAGCTTCCTACTTTTGTCACTATCTTGTTCTCGGTGAGTGCCTGCCAAAAGCAGGGTGCTACTGGTTTGAGATATGTGGCTCTGGAAGCTCCAAAGGCATGAATATTCTAATCCCTGGTGAGCCAGCGGAAGTGTGAGACTCTGCTGCCTGTTACATCTTGTGATTTGCATGGTTTTATGTCATATTCCTTTGACTGTTGGGGAGCCAACACCATGTGTTGTCTGAGTAGTGTTCTGCCCACGGGTACGGAGTTTGAATGTTCTGTTGGGATGAGCCATGATCTATGCGGTCTTTCTAAAGGCGGCCGGGCCAGTGGACGAGAGCACCCACTGAGCCCGGTGTCTCCACAAGTGGCACTAAAAAATTCTGGTGGTTCTTCATCTCCTTTGAGATAACACTGAAATTTTGAGACAACATGACATAAAGCTCTGGCACACTGTCAGGATAAAGCCCCTGAGGATCAAATTTTGAAACCATATCTGTACCATACTTGACCTTGCCGCAGTGACATCTGCCTCATTGGGGGGCATAGACAGAGTGGGAAGTGGTGGTGACATAGTTATTTGTTTGCCGCACAGCTAACGCTTCTGTCTGAAGAGTGACTTCTGCAGGGTGGTGGACACAATGCCCAGCCAAGCTCTTCTGATGTTACTCCTCCTGCTGGATGACTACCCTGCTATTTATTTTTATTATTTTCTTTATATATGTTTAGATTTTAAGCGCTGCTGACCGGCCAATAGCTAAGGTGGGGAGAGTGAAGCAATGGCGGGATAAGGTTTCATTGCCAACAGGGGTGAGAGATACAGTTGTGCTCAAAAGTTGACATACCCTGGCAGATTTTTTTGCTTTCTTGGCCTTCTTTCAGAGAAGATGTATGATAACACAAAATCTTTTTTCCACTCATGGTTAGTGGTTGAGTGAAGCAATTGTCAAACTACTGTGTTTTCTCTTTTTAATTCATGACAACCAAAAACATCCAAATGACCCTGATCAAAAATTCACATAGCCTGGTGATTTTGGCCTGATAACATGCACAGAAATTGACACAAATTAGTTTGAATGGCTAATAAACATCCTCACCTGTGATCTGTTTGCTTGTTATCAGTTTGTATGCATAAAATCTGAGTGAGTTTCTGGGGTCCGGACGGATTCTTGCATCTTTCATCCAGCCACTGACATTTCTGGATTGTGATTCATGAGGAAAGCAAAAGAATTGTCAACGGATCTACGGGAAAAGATAGTTGAACTGTATAAAACAGGAAAGGGATACAAAAAGACATATAATGCTGTAAGCCATAGTCATTAACATTTATAAACTCTTGAAATAGATCACTTTGTTAGTAATGACTCTATATAATATATTCATTTCCCTTTTTGTATTGAATTACTGAAATAAATTAACTTTTTGATGATATTCTAATTTATTGAGATGAACTTGTAACATCAGCTGAAATAGAGGACTCACTGAAACCTAGCAGTGCGGCTGTTTCAAGATGCACAATAAGGAGGCACTTGATGAAAAATGGGCTGCATGGTTGACTCGCCAGCCAGAAAAAAGCCATTACTGCTCATATGCCACAAAGTATCTAGCCTAAAATACGCCAAACAGCACAGAGACAAGCCTACAAACTTCTGGAACAAGGTAATTTGGAGTGATGAGACCAAAATCAAACTTTTTGGCCACAACCATAAGCGTCACATTTGGAGAGGTGTTACCAAGGCCCATGATGAAAGGAACACCATTCCTACTGTAAAGCATGGAGGTGGATCTCTGATGCTGTGGGGATGTGTGAGCTACAAAGGCACAGGAAACTTGGTCAAAATTGAAGGAAAGATGAATGCAGCATGTTATCAGCAAATACTGGAGGCAAATTTGCACTCATTAGCCCAGAAGCTGCGCATAGGACAAACTTGGACGTTCCCACATCACAACGATCCGAAACACAAGGCCAAGTCGACCTGTCATTGGCTACAGCAGAACAAAGTGAAGGTTCTACATTGGCCATCTCATTTTCCTGACCTCAATATCATCGAGCCACTCTGGGGAGAACTCAAGCGCGCAGTTCATGCAAGAAAGTCCAGGAATTTACAGGAACTGGGGGATTTTTGTCAAGAGGAATGGGCAGCTTTACCATCTGGGAAAATAAAAAGCCTCATCCACAACTACCACAAAATACTTCAAGCTGTCATTGATGTTAGAGTGGGCAGTACACGGTATTAAGAACTGGGGTATGTGAACTTTTGATCATGGTCATTTGGATGTTTTTGGTTGTTATTATGATTTAAAAAGAGAAAACACAGTAGTTTGACAATAAATGGCTTAACCCAACCACTAACAATGAGTGGAAATAAAGATTTTGTGTTAACATTCATATTCTCTGAAAAAAAGACTAAGAAAGCAAAAAATCTGCAGAGGTATGTAAACTTTTGAGCACAACTGCACCCTAATTTAAGTCTCCGAATGACACATGCAGTGCTAGTTATTGTTATTGGTCCTCATGCACATTTTACCTTCTTAATCTTGTACATTTCTTGATTGAGTCTTGAACCCACTACGCTGTTAAGTAACCCTCAGATGCCTTACTGGACTTAACCCTGAACAGTTTGATCTTTCATATCTGCCTGACTCCTTGTACTTGACAGAGGTAATGAGGACAACTGTATAGATCTTCTAATAACACTATATTATTTAGGGACCTCATGTGATGTCACCAGAATATTTGAGAAAATAAAGATAAAGTGACCAACCCCTTTAATACAACTAGTTGCCTTAGATTCCATTAAGGGAATATCAACACAAAAATTAAATTGTGATCCAGCATGATCTGAGGAGCAGCAGATTTAGCATTAGGGGACTATCCTTGTTATATAATACCCTTTAAGACTTCGATTCATTCATCCATTTTTTACGCCTTGTGGGCACACTTCCATTCCTGACCAGTTCACGGGGTTCATTGCTTGATCTAATAGCCTTACGAAAATATGAGGCTGCATGATCAGAAAAATGACCCTTTGTTCCAATCAGGTTTAGGCTATGTGCGCACGTAGCGTTCTGTCCCTGCAGAAATTTCTGCAGCGATTTGAACAGCACACATGCGTTTCAAATCGCTGCAGAAAGAGTCCGTAATGAAAAAAAAAAGGTGATTTCATGCGCTCTGAGTGCAGCCCCTCCCATAGACAGAGCAGGGACTTCATGCAGAGTGCACAGAATAAGTGACATGTCACTTTTTAGAACGCGCGCTTCGGGCAGCAGCCGAATCACTGCGCTCTAATACGCCACGTGCGCATGTCTCCTGCATAATCTTCATAGATTATGCTGGGGACGTAGGCTGCATGCAGTTACGCTGCGGTGCAGATCGCAGCGTAACTGCATGCAAATACGCAACGTGCGCACATAGCCTTACAGTACCTTGAAAAAGTACTCATACTCTGTGAACGATTCTACATTTTTTCACATTGCACCCACAATCAGACATGGATTTTATTGGGATTTTATGTGATATACCAACACAAAGTAGTGAGCATTTGGGAAGTGTAATGGAAGCGATTTACAGTTTTCTAAATATTTAAAAAATAGATATTTAGCTCATCTTTGATCTCATCTGACCTTCTTCACTGAGTTCCCTACAGGGCAAGTAGAAGAAGAGGTTCTGGTCAAATGAGACCAAAGAAGAGCTAAATACATATTTTTAAAATATTTAGTAAACTATGTATCATTTCTAGAGATTGCTGAATAGTCAAATATTTGGCTCGGATTCTTCGTGCTGAATAATTTCCTTTATTCGTATCGAATAACGAACCTAATGCAAGTCAATAGGAAATTCAAATAATTTTCTGGAGGACCTTGGAAGTAGGTCTGGGAGAGCTGTAAAAATGCTGAAATGGATGGAAAAGTGCTGACACTGAATGAGAACAGCATGAAGAAGATGACTGGATGCATTTCTGACTCACAGTTGGTTTCTGGGAATATTGTTTTCAGAATATATTACGGGGATTAAAGCAGGAGAATTATACTTACAGTTTCCCATGGCTGTCACACTGCTTCCTGGTCAGATCATTAACATTTATGAATATGCACTGCTTCCCCCGCCCAACCTCTGTGTCGGTGTGAGAATGCAAAATATTTTTCTATAAGCTTTTCTACTGTGAGAGTACAATATATATATTTTTTTCTATATCCTTTCTAAAACTAAGTTTTCTTTTGTATATGAGGAGCAAGATGGAGTTTTAAAGCCTGCAGCTGATGTCTGATATAAGGAAAAGTCTGTTTTCTGATTACTGCAGCATACCTGGAAAGCAAGTATGTGTACGTCAAGGTCACCAGCTGAAGACTGATACAAAGTAACAGAATACAGATGGGGATAATAAAGACTGATTGTATCTGTGCAACTATGTGCCAAAAACTCTGCGCAATAAGGACTCTTGAGTAGAGTTGAGCGCGGTTCGTGGTTCGTGGTTCTCCAGTTCGCGGCTCGAGTGATTTTTGGGCTGTTCGAGATCGAACTAGAACTCGAGCTTTTTGCTAAAAGCTCGATAGTTCTAGATACGTTCGAGAACGGTTCTAGCAGCAAAAAGCAGGGCTTTTTACAGCTACAGTGAGCAGGAGCCATCGCTGGCAGCCTGCCACAAGCTGGTAACCAAGATAAACATCGGGTATCCAAGCAAAGCGCTTTGGTTAGTAACCCGATGTTTATCTTAGTTACGTGCAGGAAGCCCACACTTTCCCGCTCAGCTCGCTCCACCCCCTCCTGCCCGCGGCATGTACACATACATACACATACACAAACACACACACACACACATCCACCCGCCCGCCCGCCCGCTCGCTCGCTCGCTCGGCTTACCTGCGGTGATGAAGTCCCGCCATCCCGACCTCAGCGCTGTCACTGTCCTCCATGGCCGCCGCTTGTCACATCACCTCTCGCTTCCGACCCGAGACTGACACTGGCGGTGACGTCACGGACCTCTCGCGATACTTGATGTGAAGGCGCCGGTCATTGACCTCAGTGACAGGGGCTGTCAGTGTGCTGGAGATCAGCGCAGGTAATGTACCTCGCTGACAGCAGCACTTGTCATGCCCTGCAGTGACCTGGGCTGACCCATTGATGTTAGCTCAGGTCACTGCACTGCTCTCCCAGCCAATGGGGAACATCCTGCTCTTCATTGACTGGGACAGTGTGCATCGTCATGGCAACCCCTTGGATTTCACCAGACCTGGATTTGTTTTTCAATCTAATAAATTGGTTAAAGAGGGAATGTTTTGGGGAGTGTTTTTTCAAATAAAAATGTGTTTGTCGTGTATTTTTTTTTTATTACTGACTGGGTTGGTGATGTCGGGTATCTGATAGACGCCTGACCTCACCAACCCCAGGGCTTGATGCCAGGTGACATTACACATCTGGTATTAACCCCAAATATTACCCCGTTTGCCACCGCACCAGGGCGCGGGATGAGCTGGGGCGAAGCACCAGGATTGGCGCATCTAATGGATGCGCCACTTCTGGGGCGGCTGCGGCCTGCTATTTTTAGGCTGGGGAGATTCCAATAACCATGGACCTCCCTAGTCTGAGAATATCAGGCCCCAGCTGTCTGCTTTACCTTGGCTGGTGATCCAATTTTGGGGGACCCCTACGTGTTTTTTTTTTTTAATTATTTATTTAATTTAAAATAACAGCGTGGGGTGCCCTCAGTTTTGGATTACCAGCCAAGGTGAGGTTGCCAGCTGTGGTCTGCAGGCTGCAGCCGTCTGCTTTACCCTAGCTGGCTACAAAACTAGGGGGAACCCTATGTCATTTTTTTTTTCATTTTTTTGGCTAAATACAAAGCTAAGCACCCCTTAGTGCCACATGAAATGTACCAAAGGGTGTTCCACTTTTTCTCCATTTTTTTCTCCACTTTCTCTCCACTTTTTCTCCACTTTTTCTCCATTTTTTTCTCCACTTATTCTCCACTTTTTCTCCTCTTATTCTCCACTTTTTCTCCACTTTTTCTCCACTTTTTCTGCTCTTATTCTCCACTTTTTCTCCACTTTTTCTCCACTTTTTTCTCCACTTTTTCTCCTCTTATGCTCCACTTTTTCTCCACTTTTTCTCCACTTTTTCTCCACTTATGCTCCACTTTTTCTCCACTTTTTCTCCACTTTTTTCTCCACTTTTTCTCCTCTTAATCTCCACTTTTTCTCCACTTTTTCTCCACTTTTTCTCCACTTTTTCTCCACTTTTTCTCCACTTTTTTCTCCACTTTTTCTCCACTTTTTCTCCTCTTATGTTCCACTTATTCTCCACTTTTTCTCCACTTTTTCTCTACTTTTTCTATGGTCGGTCTACCCATTAGCTCTGCCATGCATAGTGTAGCTCTACACCTACTGCACATGTTACTTTATGATTGACATCTCTTTCGTACCAGAGCTGTCTAAGTCTACTCTGACCCCATATTTGTCATTACTATATTGTCCTTGTACTGTATTATGACATTTGTATCATGTGTTTCATTTCTTGCTGTGTTGCAATTTTTTTGCTGCATCCCAATTGTACCTCTACATTGTTCGAGTTTATGTTATTGTTCTCTCACTCTTATGTGATACTGATTATTGTCATTTTTCATGATTACATGCAGATAAGTCCAATCTGACGAAGGCTCAGGCCGAAACGTCATTTGTAACTTGTTTTGGACAAAAACATATATGCTTATGAAAAAAAATTTTTCTTAATACGGACCAATAAAGAGTGATTTTGCATTACTATCCGTTGTGACTTACTGACTTAGTCTGGGAGATATAGAGTGCCGAGGTTACTCACTAATTTTATCTATTATTACCTCTGAGCACCTATATACCAGTGAGCAGAGCTTCCTCTACAGTAGTTCTCCTGATTAGGCATGCCCTTACCTCATGAGCAGGGCATTGCAGCTTTGGTAGCAACCATTACGACATGGACTCTGCTGCTGTGGACCCGGGGAGAGTGAGTGCAGATTCATTGCACCCACACTCCTCACATGAAGGGTCCGCACTCCTAGAAAATGGGGGATACGTTCCCTGAGTGTCTCCCCCCCATATTCTAGACGGTCCAGAGTCGTCGTGGGACCCCTTTATTTTTTTTCTTACAATAAATTGGTGAAAGAGGAAATGTTTTGGGGACTGTTTTTTCAAATAAATTTCTTTTGTCGATTTTTTGTTTTTGTTAGTACTGACAGTTTATGATGTTGGGTATCTAATAGACGCCATGACATCACAAACTGCTGGGCTTGATCTCAGGTGACTTTACAGCTAGTATCAACCCGATTTATTACCCCGTTTGCCACTGCACCAGGGCACGGGATGAGCTGGGGTGAAGCGCCAGGATTGGCGCATCTAGTGGATGCGCCACGTCTGGGGTGCCTGCGGCCTGCTATTTTTAGGCTGTGAAGGCCCAATAACTATGGACCTTCCCACCCTGAGAATACCAGACCACAGCTGTCCGCTTTACCTTGGCTGGTGATCCAATTTGGGGGGTCCCCTACTTTTATTGTGTAATTATTAATATTTATAAAATAATTATAAAAAAGAGCCTGAGGGGACCTCCACATTGGATCCCCAACCACGGTAAAGCTGCCAGCTGTGGTTTTCAGGCTACAGCCGTCTGCTTTACCCTAGCTGGCTATCAAAAATGGGGGGACCCAACGTAATTTTTTTTTTTTAACTATTTTTTAAATAGAAAAAATTAATGGGCTTCCCTGTATTTTGATTGCCAACCAAGGTAACGGCAGGCAGATGGGGGTGGCAACCCATAGCTGTCTGCTTTATCTGCGCTGAGAATCAAAAATACCGCGGAGCGCTACGTCATTTTTTTAAAGATTTATTTTTACAGCACTGTGATGTCCAGCAATCAAAATACAGGGAAGCCCATTTTATTTTTAGTTATTTAAATAAATAATTAAAAAAAATATATGTTAGCTCCCACTGCATTTTTTGTATTGCTAGCTAAGGGTAATCCAAGCAGCTACTGGCTGCTAACCCCCACTGCTTGGTGTTACCTTCACTGGCAATGGAAAATCCAGGGAAGCATTTTTTTTTTTTTTTGCCAAAAAGCTACAAAAAAAGGACGTGAGCTTCGCCATATTTTTGTATGCTAGCCAGGTATAGCAGGCAGGTGCTGGAAGAGTTGGATACAGCGCCAGAAGATGGCGCTTCTATGAAAATGCCATTTTCTGAGGTGGCTGCAGACTGCAATTCGCAGCAGTGGGGCCCAGAAAGCTCAGGCCAACCGGTGGTGCGGATTCCAATCCCAGCTGCCTAGTTGTACCTGGCTGGACACAAAAATGGGGCAAAGCCTACGTCATTTGTTTTCTAATTATTTCATGAAATTCATGAAATAATAAAAAAAGGGCTTCCCTTTATTTTTGGTTCCCAGCCGGGTACAAATAGGCAACTGGGGGTTGGGGGCAGCCGTACCTGCCTGCTGTACCTGGCTAGCATACAAAAATATGGCGAAGCCACATAATTTTTTCAGGGGGCAAAAAACTTCTGCATACAGTCCTGGATGGAGTATGCTGAGCCTTGTAGTTCTGCAGCTGCTGTCTGTCTGTATGGAGAAGAGCAGACAGCAGCTGCAGAACTACAAGGCTCAGCATACTCCATCCAGGACTGCATGCAGAAGTTTTTTGCCCACCAAAAAAATGACGTGGGCTTCGCCATATTTTTGTATGCTAGCCAGGTACAGCTGGCAGCCACGGGCTGCCTCCAACCCCCAGTTGCCTATTTGTACCCGGCTGGGAACCAAAAATATAGGGAAGCCCGTTTTTTTTAATTATTTCACTTATTTCATGAAATAATTAAAAAACAAATGACGTGGGCTTCGCCCTATTTTTGTGTCCAGCCGGGTACAACTAGGCAGCTGGGGATTGGAATCCGCAGCACAGGTTAGCCCGAGGTTTGTGGGCGCCTCTGCTGCGGATTTCAGTCCGCAGCCGTCCCAGAAAATGGCGCTCTCATAGAAGCGCCATCATCTGGCGCTGTATCCAACTCTTCCAACAGCCCTGGAGCCGGGTGGCTTGTTGGGTAATCATGAGTTAATACTGGCTTTGTTTTACCAGCCAGTATTAAGCCAGAGATTCTTAATGTCAGGCACGTTTGACCCGGCCATTAAGAATCTCCAATAAAGGGTTAAAAAAAGACACCACACAGAGAAAAAATACTTTAATAGAAATAAATACACAGACACATTAGAGACTCCATCTTTATTACCCCCTGTCACCCCTCCACGATCCTGCTCTTCTGTCTTCTTTCTTTCTAGTGTAGTAGTAGTGACGATTGTAGTGAGGGGCATCACTTGGGGCTGGGGAACCTCCATCCTAACTACAATGCTCACTACAATCGGGAAGCAGCGTGCAGCCTTCACTCCGTGAGTGATCACTGCTGGCTGCTAGCGGTAACAGCGGTAACGCTGACAGACGCGTTACCATAGCAACGGTGCTCCCGGAGCCGCGGTTAGCGGTGACGTCACCGCTAACTGCGTTGCTATGGCAACGGTGATCTCCGTTAATGACCGGCTGTGTCAGCCGGTCCCTAACGGAACGGGGAGTCGACCGTGTGCTAGAGCATGTCGCCGGTACACGGCGATACACATATGTGCACCGTGTACCGGAGAGATGCACTCGCAGGTCCTACATGACGTGTCATAGTCATGTGACCAGTCTGTAGCCAATGAGATAATAGCCACGTGACTGGTCACATGGCTATTTTGACGTCACGATAGGTCCTGCTTCTCTGCTGGCAGTGCAGGTCACCGGGAGGATTCAGCGATCATCGGATGGAATAGCGGCAGGAGACAGAGTGCAGAAGGGATCGCGAGGACCGGTAAGTGTTATGGCAATGTTTATTAACTGTTTGTGTACATTTATAATGCATTTTTATGTGTTTGTGATTGCCTCCCATTATAGCCTATACGTTCGAGTTCGGTTCGTCGAACGTTCGACGAACCGAACTCGAACGGGACCCCCGTTCGGCGAACCGGCCTCGAGCCGAACCGGGACCGGTTCGCTCATCTCTACTCTTGAGTTAGAGAGAGCAGAAGAGGAAGTTCCCAAATATGGATATAAACCTCATATGTTTTTGCATGTGCTTCTAGTTTTACCAATGGCATACTGTTGGGAGTTTTTCTAAGAGATCAACCCACCATTGAGATATACAAAGTCTTGTGTAATAAAAAAAAATAAATCACTCGGGTGTGCACCTCCTCATACTACTGGACGAGGAGCTTATACTAGCAACATTTTGTTTGGTGTGAATTCCTCCTAGCTAGCATTCAGTAATGCTTGATTTGAGATTTCAGCAGACATTTGCTGTTAAGAAGGTGATTTCCGAAACTATGGAATTTCTCCTTGACACTGACATCTGTGATTCATTGCCCTCACACTAGCTGTCTAGTCCCTGGAGTGGAGTG
Organism: Anomaloglossus baeobatrachus; assembly: GCF_048569485.1. Lineage (NCBI taxonomy): Eukaryota > Metazoa > Chordata > Amphibia > Anura > Aromobatidae > Anomaloglossus > Anomaloglossus baeobatrachus. The sequence goes on from NC_134355.1 coordinate 634,788,958, forward strand.
TAAAAATAAATAACTGGAAAATTGGCGCAGGGTTCCCCGTATTTTGATACCCATGGCAGATACAGCAAACAGGTACAGGCTGCAGCTCCCAGCTGTGCGTATTATCTTGGCTGTGTATCAAAATACAAGGGACCCCATAAGTTTGTTATTTTAATTATTTAAATAAATAATAAAAAAATGTCATGAGAACCCCCCAATATTGATACCCAGCCAAAATGAAGTGGACAGTTGGGAGCTAGTATTCTAAGGCTGAGGATGCGCATGGTTATTGGGTCCCTCCCAAACCTAAAAATAGCAGCACATGTTTTCTAATCTGACCGTGCAGTGCAACCTCAGATGTAGCAGGGCCTGGATCATCGTGGGATGAAAAAGACTGATGGCAAATCCTACCTTTCTAATGTGAACAGGTGCAAAGGGAACATGACTACTTGTTACTAGGGTTAGGCTGGTGTTAAACATGTGAGTGACTCCCGCGTGAATCAAGTGACATCACCAGACATGGCCTCTCTGCACAGGAGCGTGCAGCTGCATGTATTTCTATATAGCTGCATGCTCTTGTCTGGAGAGCGGCAGGCTCTTGTGTCAGGTGATGTGAATAGATTCTTGAGCGAGTCACTCGCAAGTGTGACACTGGCCTCAAGGCTGCTTTACACGCAGCGACATCGCTAGCGATGTAGCTGCTGATTGCCCCCGCCCCCGTCGTTTGTGCGTCACGGGCAAATCGCTGCCCATGGCGCACAATATCGTTAATCCCCGTCACCCGGACTTACCTGCCTAGCGACGTCGCTGTGGCCGGCGAACTGCCTCCTTTCTAAGGGGGGCGGTTTGTGCGGCGTCACAGTGACGTCACACAGCAGCTGTCCAATAGAAGCAGAGGGACGGAGAGCAGCTGAAAGAAAGTGACGCCCACCTCGTTGCCAGAAGACGCAGGTAAGGTGTTGTTTGCCGTTCCTGGGGTGTTACACGTAGTGATGTGTGCTGCCTCAGGAACGACAAACAACCTGCGTCCAGCACCATCAACGATATTTGGGATTAGAACGATGTGTCAACGATCAACGACAAAGTGAGTAGTTTTGATCGCTAGCGGTCGTTCGTACGTTTCACACACAACGACGTTGCTAACGAGGCCGGATGTGCGTCACAAATTCCGTGACCCCCAATGACATCTCGTTAGCAATGTCGTTACGTGTAAAGCGGCCTTACATGTAACGACATGGCTAACAAGATGTCGTTGGGGTCACAGAATTTGTGACGCACATCTGGCCTCGTTAGAGACGTCGTTGCGTTTGAAACGTACAAACGACCGCTAACGATCAAAATTACTCACCATATCGTTGATCGTTGACATGTCGTTCTAATCCCAAATGTCGTTGCTGTTGCAGGACGCAGGTTGTTCGTCGTTCCTGAGGCAGCACACATCGCTACATGTGACACCCCAGGAACGAGGAACAACAGCTTACCTGCGTCCAGCCAGCAACGCGGTGGGTGTGTCTTTCCTTCGGCTGCTCTCCGCCCCTCTGCTTCTATTGGCCACCTGCCGCGTGACGTCACTGTGACGCCGCACAAACCGCCCCCTTAGAAAGGAAGCGGTTCACCGGCCACAGCGACGTTGCAGGGAAGGTAAGTGTGTGTTATGGGGCCTAACGATATTGTGCGCCACGGGCAGCGATTTGCCCGTGACGCACAAACGACGGGGGCGGGTATGCTCGCTAGCGATATCGCTAGCGAGATCGCAGTGTGTAAAGTGGCCTTTAGTCTATTCCTATGTACATGTGAAAGAATAAGGAGTTGGAGTCTAGGATAGTCCTAGTGGCCAATGTTGAAAATTGCAAGATTTCTTTGTGTTTGGTTTTTTTGTGTTTTTTTTTTTAAATACAGATTGTGATATGAAAAATAAAAAATAAATAAATAAATGCTAATAAACATTTAACTAAAAAAACCTGCAAAACAATACAATCATTTTCTGATGATTATACAACTTAAATTCCTTAAATTTATGCAGATTTTCTGCACATAAAAAAAGCATGTTTTAGCAGGAAAAACGGAGCAGAAAAAAACGAACATTGTTTTATTGCGTTTGCACATTTTTTCCATGTTTTTTTTTTTTGCTTTTTTTCTAGTTACATTAGTGGAGGTTCAGGTGCTGTACACCGGCGATCACCACTGGGTCTATAGCTGATGTTACTGCTGGGACCTGGCTCTCACTGCCCGGAGCGGTGCCTGTGCCTCTCCCAGTAGTTTAACCGCCTGATTGCTGCGATCAATGCAATTGCAGCATTCAGAAGGCAGGGAGAAGGATCACTTACCTCTCCCTGGTGATCGAGTCCCTGCAATCCGATCACAGGGACCAAATTCCTACTATGGCAACCCTGGGTTGTCACCATGACAACTCCAGGTTACTGAGCCACGGAGAGCCTCAAACACCATGCTTTATGCATGGTATGTGAGGGAACGGGCTGCGCTATAATCCCCTGTAGTGATAATGTACCGCACCAGCAGCAGTCGAACCGCTCGGATCCGGGTGTCGCTACTCGTGTCTCGAAGGTCTACAGACTCGGGGGCTCAGGGTCACTCTAAAACGTGATGGGGGGTTATTTACAGGGGACTTAGATAGTTTGTGACGCCACCCGTGGTGTGCGGTAATAAGGAGTACCGCCGCTGCCGTTGGGAGTACCCGGGGTGATGGAGTGGGGCAGCCAGATGACGTTACCATCCAGAGTCCCAGGGCCTTCCCCTACCCGTGGAGGGTGGGATGGATTGCAGGGGGAGCGCAGGCTCGCTGGTTGGAGGGGCTGATCAGGTACTCACTCAGAATCAAAGCAGACGCTGATAATGTGGTAAACCAAGTCTCTGGATGCCGCTTCTCTCTTGGGGGAGATCATCCGGTTTCCGTCCCCTGCAGTACTGCCTGATGGTCCGGAGCCTGCCTCCGTGCACAGATTTTAGTAGTGTCCAAGTGGCCCATAAGCCTAAAGCTGTCCGGGCCCCGCTCCCTACTATGGGTAAGTAGAGGAGCTTGCTCTCAGGAGCTCATGCTTGGGATTTCAGTGGGCTGCTTTGTTTGGAAAGCCCTATCCCACTCGTTGCGCTAGTGCCACCAATCTCTGAGCTTCGTGGGGACAGCCAATAAAGGCCCTATCCTCCGCAGGTTAATTGCCGGGTTGCTTGAAGCGTCTCCCCGACCTAGGGTCCAGTACCTAGACGTGCTTTCGGTCCCATACTGGCTATTGGACTGCAGCTGCCGACCATCCTCCTAGACTAAGCCAAGCACCCAGTCCCAATCTCCCACGACCGGGTCTCCGATGACTCCTCCGGGTCCAGACTACCATCTGCAACCCAATCTTCACTCCCCGGGAGCCACACGCTCCCCTACCTCCTCACTGCTCGAAGGCTACCAATCAACTGACTTGTCACCTCCCACCTCCCTACCTGACCCCTAGGTGGGCGGCCTTATTCCAGCTTAGCAGCCCACTGGTGTGCCTGACAGGGTGTGTTGTAAGGTGTGATTGGGATTTTTGGATGCTGATGGAGGCAGTGCCGCAAGTTGGGAACCCAGAACCATGGGGGGTTGAGTCCTGCACTGGGAGATAAAAAGCGTGCAGTACCCTGTGACGACCTGTCTAGTCCAGGGGCGTCACAATAAAGCATTGCAGGCGATTATAGAAACACAGGAAATAAATGCTCAATTGACGTGCTGCTTCATTTTTCGGCAACAAAACCTGCAAGGAAAAAAAAAGCAACGTGTGTGTCGCGGGCGGAGGAGGGGACGCTGCGCTCTCCCACTGCTCGGGTCCGGCTGCCGCTGCTGCTGCGGCCTCTGCTGCTCGGTGGCTCTAGCGATGGGCCGGATCCCGGGGACTCGAGCGGCGCTCCTCACCCGTGAGTGAAAAGGGGATTGGTATTGGGGATTTATTGTCCGTGACGCCACCCACGGTTGTGGTGATTGTGTGGACACCACCGCTGCTCTGTATGGGGATCCCGGGAGCGGTGACAGGGAGCAGCTTTGTTGTTATTTCTTCCCTCCGTGGGTAGGGAGTTGGTTGTCCCGGGGCCCGGTGATGGGGTAGGGGTGGATGGCAGGCCAGGTGCGGGGCCTGGTGAGGTGCAGGGTCGCGGGGGCAGGAGGAGGGGACGCTGCGCTCTCCCACTGCTCGGGTCCGGCTGCTGCTGCTGCGGCCTCTGCTGCTCGGTGGCTCGAGCGATGGGCCGGATCCCGGGGACTCTTACTTGCTCCTCTACCACTTCACTCTCTCTACCACTCTAACTAATCTGATCTCCTGGTTTTCCCGCCTGCAGGGCTGTGAACTCCTCGGTGGGCGGAGCCAACCGCCTGGCCCACCCCCTGGTGTGGACATCAGCCCCTGGAGGAAGGCAACAAGGGTTTTTGGTTTAGCTTTGGTGTACCTATCCGGGGTGTAGGGTGTGGTGGTGTCATGACCTGTGACCCCTGGCTTGCCCAGGGTGTCACATGTGCACATCACTTCAGGATTCTCATAGACTTTGCTGGCATGCAGTACTGATTAAAATCTGCAAGGAAAAACGCATGAAAAAAGCATGAAAAAAGCAACGTATGCACATGACCTAATTTGATTTCTTATTTTGCAGTAGCCTGAGACATTTAAAAAAAAAAATTACTTCCAAGAATATCCCTATAACACATTGGATAAAAGTTATACTTCCATAAAGCCGACATTGCTGCTCTCCTCATTTATCATTTGCAACTCTACATCAATCCCCATCAAGTCCAATTTCATTTTGCGCTTGAACGTTTAGCATTAACCTTGGCAAAAGAAGAGCCATAGTAATTTCCTTTAACAGAATTAGGATCTGCCACTACCTTACCCACTACTTTCTGACGAGCTGTGACAAGCTTCCTTTCAACTTCATCAGTGCTCGCTCCTGGCCTAACTCCTTCAGACAACTGAGAATGGCTGCAGTCACCGGGGAAATAAGGATGAAGAACAACAATTTACATTATGCTGCTGGTGACCACTGAGAGGGGCAGAAAATGCAGCTCTTGTCCGGGGTTCCTGAGCATCACTTCTCATTGTAAACCAAATCATGGAAGCAGCGTAAGGGTTAGATGTCCATCGATCGAATGCCGAGGCTTCACCGGTCACTCACAGGTTACCCAACTCAAGAGGATCTAGACTGCCAAGTGCATCCTGACAATAAATCACGAGGGCAAAAACGGAATAGATTTTTCATCTTCTTGCTTAATGGTAAGACTAAAGAAAAGACAGTGACCCCTTTATTTACTAATAAACCACAGTAGCTCTTCCTTTTAGCTAGATCTATCCAGAAAACACAAAGAAAAACGTAAAGCTGATCTGCCAATAGATTTTACTATACAAACTACAACAATGATTAACCACCACAAGAAAGAGGTATTTTCCACAGAAGAAGGATGTGTACAGGCTTAATCCTGAACTGTCACACTACAGAAGTGATGAAGAAGTGCAATGCCACATTTGTAGAGGGGCGGCAAAGAGCATGGGGCTTTAGTAGTGGTAGTCAAAGGGGTGCTTCTGCTCAGCAGGCCTCCTTTGTGGCCCGCTCCCTGATTCCCTCCACAGAACAAGGTGAAAGGTAAGGGTTGTGGTGTTCCTGGTAGGGTGTGTGGACTTTGCGTCTGAAAGCCATACCTGTGATTTGGCCTTCATGCAGACTAGGATTTTCCCACAGGGGATTTACAGACACAGATTCTTAGATTCTTGTTTCATTTTCAACAGTGTTTTACTAATAGTTATGCACAGTGTCTTGGTAATATCATTACTGTGGGAAGAACACTTGAACATTGTAGGTACGGTACATTCAACTTCAAAACACACTTCTACTGCAGACTGTTCCATAGTTCCTGGGTCTACTCTTAATGTTTGAACGTCCATTGCCTCACTGTCTGATACCACAGTTTCACTCAAAGTCATGGAGTCCATGGTCATGGTCACTTCCCACCCACAGGGATCAGATACTATTGTACTGCCCCACGTTCGGCTGCAGCCGAGCCGCTCGGATCCGGGCTCATTGGTGGGTGGCTCGAGCGCCTCTAGACCCGGGCTCACTTCGCCCTGAAAGGGGATGCTGGCGCTTGGAAGACTGTTGGAAGACCAATTCCGGTGACTACCTCTTGAAGCTCATCAAGAGAATGCCAAGAGTGTGCAAACCAGTAATCGAATTAAAAGGTGGCTACTTTGAAAACCTAGAATATAAGACATATTTTCAGTTGTTTCACACGATTTTGTTAAGTATTACATTCCACATGTGTTAATTCATAGTTTTGATGCCTTCAATGTGAATCTACAATTTTCAGAGTCATGAAAATAAAGAAAACTCTTTGAATGAGAAGGTGTGTCCAAACTTTTGGTCTGTACTGTATGAATGCAGGACTAGGCTGCATTCATTCAACCGTGTGAGTGTAACCATAAGAGAGAAACAGAGCTTTTTCTCAGGTCTCATGCTAGTTCCAACTTAGTTGCTTCCTAGTTGCATCCATTATTATCTAAAGTTAGTGTCACTCTGTACAAAGGGCTGGTAAGAAGTATTACAGCGTATTACCCACTAGGTGGCAGCAGAGTAGTTAATGAGAGTCAAAGTAACACTGTAACAGAAAGGAAGCTGAAGTACAGCAGAGTACCTTCAGCAGGCAGTTCACAGTCGAACCACCAGAGGGCAATAGAGCAGTCCAGCAGTCAGGGTCTAGTCAGGAAGTCAAGTCACTGCAGAGGGACGATCAAGATCTAGTCAGAAAACAGAACTGAGGTTGGATGCCGGGAAATTAGGTATACAGAGGGAAACACAAAGGGCACAGGAAACAGAAGACAAGACCGGAGAGTGAGAAGACACAAACACGGGAAGGAGGCTGAACCAGGATGGGTAAACAACTGACAGGAGCAGGAAGTCAGGGACTGGGACAGATGGATGAACGGGGGAGAGTACAGGTCAGGGCATGGTAACAAGGAGTCAGATCAAACAGAAAATCTCACCAGAGGCAGTCACAGGCTGCAGAGCAAAACTATAACTAGCACAGGAATGCAGGTGCAGCAACCAGATATAGTGTCTCCTGAAACCAGAACGAGGCTGATGGGAGTTAACCCCTGACATGACTAGGCCGAGTCTGGGAAACTCTGGAGCGGGGAATACCGGTCCTGGATCATGACAGTTATATTTTGTTTTAAAACATTGTTAGGACATACTAAAAACAATCTCAGAACCGACCACCATTTTCTTAAATAATAATCGCAATCTTTCTAGAATATTTCTGTGCTTTATAGCTTTCTCAACATTTTTAGAAATTCTCTGTGAGCCTTTCAAAATTGCTGCATGTAACTTTGTGGGAGGCTTCGTCCCTTCTTGATGTGTTCATCTTCCTGGTGAAATGACAAGTCCCCACTCAGTGAATGCAATTACTGAACATAATGCTGCTCTCAACATCGACTTTACTGACAGAAAAAAGACAATACATGTCATGTGAATGACACTGGATGGGTTAATAATCCATGAAAGCATGTTGGTTGTGTTTTGTTTTATGAAATATCTGACTTTTCTTACATAGACATGATTCACAATATGAACACTTTCGCCATAACATCTTGACTCACAATATGTGAATAAATTTTCCAGGGCTCCAAACTGGCTGAAAAGCATTGTGTGCTGTGGTATTTGACTTTTTTACCACCAGTCCTTCTACCCCTAACCTTTCCAGCACCACCCATTTGTACCGCCCCACGCTCGGCTGCAGCCGAAAAGCTCGGATCCGGGCTCGCTGGTAGGTGGCTCGAGCGTCTACGAACCCGGGGGCCCTGTGGTCACTTCGATCTGAAAGGGGGGCTGGAGGTTTAGGGGACGTAGGTGTACCGCCAAAGCCGTGGTTAAGTTCATGACGCCACCTGCGGGATGTGGTGAAGGTAGACACCACCGCTGCAGTTACGGGGCACCCGGGGGTGATGTTTATGCAGCAAGATGTTAACCCCTCCGTGGGCAGGGATGATGGCCCCGGGACCCGTTGGGTGTTGTGTGGTTGGGCGGTGCAGGGAGGTGCGCAGCCGGAGGGCACTGTTGTACTCATGATTAGTAACACACACAAGTCTCTGGTAAAACAAGTTGATGGTGGTCGGTACCCGCAGCCGGCTGAGTCGGGTCCCCCACCCGGTTGGTGGTCTCTGCCTTTCTCCTGCACCATGTTGTGTAGATGTAGACTGCCTGCGCTTCAGCGACGGGAGTCCGCTCCCCGGCTTTATGGATGTCGGGAGAGCCCTTTTGCCCGCAGACGCTGGCCCGTGGGATCTCTCTGCCTGTGCGGTGGATATCTATCCCCCTCATTGGGCTGTTGTCTTCAGTCGGGACTTTGGGTGGGAAAGGACCTATAGTCCAGACCGCAATCAGTTAATTAACTCGGTCCAGTGGCTTCTGGACCTCGTTTCAGGGTCTGAGTACCCCCTTTGTGCTCCGGTTTCCGAGTTGGTTCCCTGGGTCGGTACCGGCGGGTCACTACTCTGTCCCGGTCCACCACGGTTACACCGAGCCGTCTTCCCGGCTCCTGCAGGCTGAGGCCACCGCTTGCCTCCTAGCCAAAGGTGCCCGGGCTCCAACCCCGGCACCTGTCAGATTTTGGCAGACCTGGCACAGGCCTGCCCTCTACTAACCGATCTGACTACTACTCACTCACTCACTCACTGACTGACTGTTTTCCCACCTCAGGCTCTCTGAACTCCTCATAGTGCGTGGCCAACCGCATGGCTCTGCCCCCTGGTGTGAACATCAAGCCCTGAGAGGGGTGACTAGGTTTTACTGTTTGGCTGCTGACACCTTATTAGGGGACTGGTGTTGTGCGGGGTCCTATCTGTGACTACCTGGCTAGTCCAGGGCGTCACACATTGTTTTTTACAAGACATTTAAAAATGTAAAAAAAATGAATAAAAAAAATGGAAAAGTTTTTCTCAATTAAAAACACATTTCTTATGTAAAAACATTGAATAAAAAAAAACAACACATAACTGATATTTACCACCAAAAAGTACCAAAAAAATTTTGAACTTACCCCACAAAAAGCAAGTTCCTAAACAGGTCCGTCATTTGTCAATAAATATATCGGGGTTTTGAATGTTACAAGTATTTTAAAGTCTCTGGAAAAGCAACATGACTCCCATTTCCCAAACCCAGAAATCCAGCAAAATCCAACCGATCCAAAAGCTCCCATTGCTGCTGAGTACTGCAGTTATCGTCACGCTAGGTACGAGAAAGTACCAATAGAGAGCCGAAAGGTAAGGAAAGGGGACCCCTGTGTCTAGGGAAAAGGGTGACCCTTGATCAAACCTACTGCTGGTCCTTGCGGTCCCTCACCACCCTAGATAGGTTCCGCATCTATGCACCAAGCCAGATACCTGACTCTAGGTATCCCTAGTGTCGAACCCTAAATAGGGAACGGATGGGATGAGCTCTTCGTCAACCTTACTAAACACTAAAGGAAGATACAAGGGGAATACATGGGGGAAAAAGCATGAACTAGCTATCCACAGATGACTCGGGCAGGAGTACAGCAAGCTTCAGCAATGATACCACAGATGAGAGCAAGCCACCTGCTTGCAACCAGAGCTAGATTGAACTGAATAATATCACCAGCACCAGTCCAGGGGGGAAGACAGTATTTAAGCACCAAGAGAATACTGATAATCAGCAGCTGGGTGGAAGGAGAGCTTTTGCTGTGTCCAAAAGGGAGGGAGATGAAAATCCAGCAGGAAAGCTACCTATTACAATGAAAACTGACAGCAGGAACAATAGAAAGTCAGGGAGCATTTTGTGCAACCGAACGCTGTGACCTTCTATAGCCAGAATCCACATGACTGTCTTTCACCCGTGACTGTGTCCACATGTTTAGAATTACTGTAGTGAGAAGAATCTACTTAACAATTTTTGGGTTTGCATTCAGACATGTATTTAGGGGAAATTGTCTTACAAATTTTGGGGTCCATTTTCTCCTTTTATTCCTTGTGAAAATGAAAACACATGGTCTAAAAAAAAAACACTTTAGAGGAAAACATATTTTTTTATCTTCACATTTGGATGTTATGCAATACTGTGAAACATTTGTGGTGTCAACATTCTCAATGCATCCCTAGGTGAATTCACAGAGGGGTCTGGTTTACAAAATAGGGTAATTTGGGGGCTTCTACTGTTATGACACATTAGCAAAGCCCCTTATGTACCAGGACACCCAACTAATTCCAGAAAACCCTGCACTCCCGATCCATCCCTTTTAAGCTCTGATATGTGCCCAAAAGTAGTTTCTAACAATGTATGGGGTATTAGTATCCTCAAGAAAAATTACATTAATAAACATGTAGTTATTTTTCTTCTGCTACCCCTTGTGCAAATTAAACATTTGAGGCAAAATAGTGTATTGGTAAAAACATTCTTTTGCAGATTCACAGCCCAATGTTACCAACTGTGAAACATCTGTGTTCAAAATGCTCAATTGCACTCATGGACGATTCCTTGAGGGGCGTAATATCTAAAATGGGGTTACTTGTGGGGGGGTTCTGCTTTTTTAGTACCTCAGTGGTTCTGCAAATGTGACATGGTGTCCACAATATATTACAACCAATGTTAGGTTAGGGCCCCACTTTGCGTTTTGAACCTGCGTTTCTGCAGCGTTTTGAGCAGCAGCGTTTTATGGCCAAATGGCTTGGCTTGGTTTTGTTTTCCCCTGTTATCCTATGGAAATTGTGAAATTTCTGACCCCACTTTGCGTTTTAAAACGCTGCGTTTAATTTGCATATTTTGTGGCAAAAACCATGTGTTCAAAGAAGCAGCATGTCAGTTGTTTTTGCCATTTTGGGTGCGTTTTGCTAACATTGAAGTCAATGAGAAATGGCAAAAACCAAGATTCCAGCAAATTCCAGCGTTTTACCTGCTTTTCCAGTGCAGAAAACATGCGTTTTGGACTTCAAAATAATGATTTAATATGTCCCTTTACACACACACATAGTCCGACAATTAAAAATAAGAATTTTAATAAATTACTGCTATTTTTCTATTAAATATCAAATTACCGCTATAATTCCATTAATCTATTTTCATTATTTTTCACAAAAATATAGATTTATTTCTTTTTTTCCAATTTTTTCATTGAGTTTGACTATTTAAACTTTATTTAGCAGTGTCTTGATGTTCAAAATGCATCTATCAAAACGCAGGTGGAAAAGCAGGTAAAAAGCGCTAAAAACGCATCAAAAATGCGGTAAATACGCATGCGTTTTCAGCGCTAAATTTCTGAAAAAGGCAACTTTGGTCAAATCAATTAAGCCCAAACCGTGCATTTAGAACTGCAAGTAGGTGAACACAAAGTGGGGCCCTAGCCTTAAGCGGGCTTTAGACGCTACGAGATTGCTACAGCGATCTCGTTGGGGTCACGGATTTTGTGACGCACATCCGGTCGCTTTAGCCATGTTGCTGCGTGTGACACCTATGAGCGATTTTGCATCGTCACAAAAACGTGCAAAATCGCTCATCGGTGACATGGGGGTCCATTCTCAAATATCGTTACTGCAGCAGTAACGAAGTTGTTCCGCGTTCCTGCGGCAGCACACATCACTGCGTGTGACACCGCAGGAACGAGGAGCCTCACCTTACCTGCCTCCCGGCCACAATGCGGAAGGAAGGAGGTGGGCGGGATGTTCGTCACGCTCATCTCCGCCCCTCCGCTTCTATTGGGCGGCGGTTCAGTGACGCTGCTGTGACGTTGCTGTGACGCTGAACGAACCGCCCCCTTAGAAAGGAGGCGGTTCGCCGGTCACAGTGACGTTGCAGGGCAGGTAAGTAGTGTGATGGGTCTGGGCAATGTTGTGCGACACGGGCAGAGATTTGCCCATGTTGCACAACCGATGGGGGCGGGTACGCACGATGGCGATATCGGTACCGATATCGCAGTGTGTAAAGCGGCCTTTACTCTCCAAAAGACAAATGGCACTCCTTCCTTTTCCAAGCATTGCCATGTGCTCAAATAGGAGTTTCTGAGCACATATGCAGCATCGGCGAACTCAGGAGAAATTGTACAAAAGTCCATTTTCTTCTGTCACCTTGGGAAAATGAAAACATTTGGGGCTAAAGGAGCTCTCTTAATTATTCTCAAAAACTTGGTGTTTCCATCTTTTGCTTCTCCAAAAACTCCGCAAAAAGACTCAGTATGCATCTACTGTGAGGCTGTGTGCAAACGTTGCGTAATTACATGTATTTACGCTGTGTATAGCACTGCAGGGTAAATGCATGCGTCCTGTGTCCCCTGCACAATCTATGAAGATTGTACATGAGACAGGCGCACGTTGCTTTTATGAACGCAGCAATTTGGGTGCTAAAATTTTGACCCAAATCCGTGCGTTCATAAAATGAGCATGTCAGTTAATCTGTGCGCTTTGGATGCGGCTCCCACTCTGTCTATGGTGGGGGGGGGGGGGCAGCATCCCAATCGCATGAAATCGGCTTTTTTTTACAAAAACACTGTATCCGTTATGCAGTGTTTCTGCAGCGATTTGAAGCGCACATGTGCTGTCAAATCGCTGCAGAATATTCAGCAGATACGTGCGCATGAGCCCTAACAGTAAATCCACTAACAGTTAGGCTGTGTCTGCACTTTCCTTTTTTGACCCGCGTTTCAGGTGCTTTTTAGGTTCGTTTTGAACTGCAGCGTTTTCATGCCAAAATGCATGCGTTTTGATTTTCCAACAAAGTCTATGGGAAATGTGGATTTCCTGTCCGCATTTTGCGTTTCCAAACGCAGCGTTTAATTTGCATAATTTGGGGCAAAAACTCTGCGTTCAAAGAAGCAGCATGTCAATTGTTTTTGCCATTTGGGCTGCGTTTTGATAACATTGTAGGCAATGAGAAGTTGCAAAAAGCAAGAAACATCAAAATTCCAGCGTTTTACATGCTTTTTAGCTGCAGAAAACATGCGTTTTGGACTATATAAACGCATGCTTTTCTGACATCAAAGTAATGTAATGATATGTCCCTTTACACACACACATAGTCCGACAATTAAATTAATGAAAATTATTACTTTATTGCTATTTTAGCCATAAATAGTATAAAACCGCTATAATTTTATTAAATATAACTAATTTTGTTATGATTTAATTATTTATATTTGTTTTCTTTTTTTTCCCTTTTTTCATAGTGTTTGACTGTTTAAACTTTATTTAGCAGTGTCTTTATGTTTAAAACGCATCTGTCTAAACGCAATTGAAAAGCATGTAAAAAGCGATAAAACGCGGCTAAAATGCGTTTTTACCGCTATTTTGTGGTCAAAAGCAACTCTGGCAAAAGCAATTTCTGGCAGAGGATGCGTTTCGAACTGCAACTAGGACGACGCAAAGTGCGCACATAGCCTTACTCATCCACTGAAAAGGTAAGTAAATTTACCCCACCGATTAAAAAGGGCCATAAAAAGAGATAAAAAAACAAGCCACAAAAAGACCATAGTCATATAGGAATTAGAAAACATGGTGTGAAAAGACAGAAAAGAGAAGCCAAAAGTCCTCACTGTTTCTGTTTTCTGAAGCCTGAACTGTTTGTTAAAGGGAATCTGTCATAACACGAATACCCCCCCAAACCACTTATATTGTCTTTTGCAATTTGTTAAAAATTTAGCCAATTTGTACCTTTATAAAACCACCTGTTCCATAGGGGCTCAGTCAGGCGTCCATGTTGGGCATATGTGTTTAAGCTGTGTTTTTCACAGAACACATGCCCATTATAGCCTATGGGGCCCATTCCATCTTTTTTCCTGTACGTTTATTTTCATGGATTTCCATCGGTCCATGCAAAAATCAGAGATATGTCCATTTTTGACGGTATTACAGATGAAAAGTACAACTACAAGTCTATGGGTTTGTGAAAATCACAGACAGCATACTGACAGCTCCAATGTACAGTCTGAGATTAACATTGCAAAAGATAGGAAGAGGTTTACAATTTATCCATTTAGTAAAATGTGAAAAACACTGATGGAACTTCATCAGTTCATCATGATGAAACTGATGACACTCGGATCCATAACACTAATGACACTTGATACATACTGTAACACTAATAACACTTGGATACATAAGACTAATGACACTTGGATACATAACACTAATGACACTCGAATCCAAACCACTGATGACACTTGGATTCAAAATACTGATGATACCCAGATCCAACACACTGATGACACCAAAACACTGATGACACTCGGATCCAATAACACTGATGACACTCAGATCCAATAACACTGATGACACTCGGATCCAATAACACTGATGACACTCGGATCCAATAACACGGATGACACTCGGATCCAATACACTGATGACACTCGGATCCAATACACTGATGACACTCGGATCCAATACACTGATGACACTCAGATCCAAAACACTGATGACACTCGGATCCAAAACACTGATGACACTCGGATCCAAAACACTGATGACACTCGGATCCAAAAACACTGATAACACTCAGATCTAAAAACACTGATAACACTCGGATCCAACACACTGATGACACTTGGATTCAAAATACTGATAATACTCAGATCCAATACACTGATGACACTCGGATCCAAAACACTGATGACACTCGGATCCAACACACTGATGACACTCGGATCCAACACACTGACGACACTCGGATCCAACACACTGACGACACTCGGATACATAACACTGATGACACTCGGATACATAACACTGATGACACTCGGATACATAACACTGAGACACTCGGATACATAACACTGAGACACTCGGATACATAACACTGAGACACTCGGATCCAACACACTGATGACACTCGGATACATAACACTGATGACACTCGGATACATAACACTGATGACACTCGGATACATAACACTGATGACACTCGGATACATAACACTGATGACACTCGGATACATAACACTGATGACACTCGGATACATAACACTGATGACACTCGGATACATAACACTGATGACACTCGGATACATAACACTGAGACACTCGGATCCAAAACACTGATGACACTTGGATCCAAAGTACCAATGACACACATACCATTTTTTCAGATATTGGTTTAAATATAGAGGTCTTAAGGAGGCCTGAAATTGAAAAATCCATGTTTTAATTCATAAGCATATAAGGTTGAAGTGCTCTGCGCATGGTCAGAGCACTTCTCTAGCCTCTGCTTCCCTGCCTCTTTTCCCATCTAGCGATGCCTTCTTCTTGACCACTTGCTCCCTGGCTGTGTAGTCATGCCACAGAGCGGTGAATCAAATAGAAGTAGGTGGCACTGTGTGGAAATAGAGTAGACGCTGAGGAAGTCAACCAATCTCATTTGCATATGGATTACAATGGGAATTTTTTTGGCTGAATTTTATAAATAAATGTACACATCAGCTTATCTTTCAATGAGCCACATGACAATGAAAGAGTCTTGGGGGGTTGATTGTTAAGACAGAAACCCTTTATGTAGATAAACTAGTCAGTTTTTATGAATTTACTAAGCCAATGACCCCCACCTGTCACTGGGCATGGAAAGATTTTTTTTTCCTCACTCACATGGGTTAAAGTTTTTTCCCCCACCCACAGTAGCTTTCCTTAACCTAAATCTGACCACTTTTAGGTGGGTAAACTTCTTCATCATAACGAATGATCCACTGATGGTGATTAAGGCGGGCTTTGCACATTACGACATCGCAAGCCGATGCTGCGATGTCGAGTGCGATAGTCCCCGCCCCCGTCGCAGGTACGATATCTTGTGACGCCAGCTTCACATGCGCTCAACTGCCCTGCGACCGTCGCTCTGGCCGGCGACCCGCCTTCTTCCTAAGGGGGCAGGTCGTTCGGCGGCATAGCGACGTCACACGGCAGGCGGCCAATCAAAGCGGAGGGGCGTAGATGAGCAGGATGTAAACATCCCTCCCACCTCCTTCCTTCTCATTACAGCCTGGAGGCAGGTAGGAGATGTTCCTCGCTCCTGCGGATTTACACACAGCGATGTGTGCTGCCGCAGGAACGAGGAACTGCATCGTACCTGTCTCTGCACCGGCATTATGGAAATGTCGGAGAATGCACCGATGATACGATAACGACGCTTTTGCGCTCGTTAATCGTATCATCTAGGATTTACACACTACGACATCGCAAGTGACGCCGGATGTGCGTCAATTTCGATTTGACCCCACCGTCAAATGTCGTTGTGTGCAAAGCTGCCCTAAGGCTTCATGTGGATTACACCTCAGGGCATGTGCTGAGTGTCTAGTCACCAACAAGCCATTTTGTCTTACCAAAATAGTTAGATTCTGACTTGGGACAACAAACTGAACCTTTGTCTCAGGTGAAAGAAAACCTAACCATGGGTCTGTTCCATTTTATTGTCCAGAACTGTTAAATTAATTTTGAACTTGAACGTTCCTTTAATTTCATCCCAGAAAAAATATACAACTGATAATGAGCAGCCATTACAGTTTTTTCTCTACTGCTCCCTTACTCCACTATCATGACATTGAACGCCAGCTCCGCCATTCATAATCCCACATACTGTACCATCTGGAGACGCTGATCTCAGGTGGCTGCAAGAAGGTGATGCTGTGTCAGTGCGGTTCTGTTTATGATCTGATTACGGAATCACTGTGCGTGTAATTTTATGTAGAGTTTATTTTCAGTAAACCGAAATGACTATATTATCAGGTTACATATAGAATCAATGTGCCTGCTGACTGGGGATGCCAGTGTACCGCCCCGCGCTCAGCTGCAGCCGAGCCACTCGGGTCCGGGCTCGTTTGGTGGGTGGCTCGAGCGCCTCCGGACCTGGGGGTCACGTTGCTCTGCAAGGGGATGCTGGCGATCTCGATGGGGGGTGGTTAGGTAGGTGTACGGCCGGAGCCGTGTTTGAGTTCGTGACGCCACCCACGGGACGTGGTGAAGGTGTAGACACCACCGCTGCAGTTACGGGGGCACCCAGGGGAGATGGTAGAGAAGCAAGATGTTAACCCCTCCGTGGACAGGGATGGTGGCCCCGGGACCCGCTTGGGGAGATTGGCAATTGGGCGGTGCAGGGTGGTGCGCGACCGGATGGCAATGTTGTACTTACGATTACTGACACACACAAGTCTCTGATGAACAAAGTTGATGGTGGTCGGTGCCCGCAGCCGGCTGCGTCTTGTCCCCCACCCGGGTTGGTGGTCCAGGCCTTCTTCCTGCACCTTGATACGTTTGTGTAGACTGCCTGTGCCTTAGCACCGGGAGTCCACTCCCCGGCTGTGTATGTACCGGTGGAGTCCATTGGCCCGCAGGCGCTGGCCCGTGGGATCTCTCTGCCTGTGCGGTGGCTTTCTGTTCCCCTCGGTGGGCTGTTGCCTTCTTTCGGGTCTTAGTATGGGAAAGGACCTAAGGTCCAGACCTCAATCAGTGAATTCGACGTGGTGCAGTTGCTTCTGGGCCTCGTTCTGGGTCTGTGTACCCCCTTGTGCTCCGGTTTCCAGTCGGTTCCCTGGTTTGGTACCAGCGGGCCACTACCCTGTCCCGGTCCCTTACGGTTCCACCTGGCTGTCTTCCCGGCTCCTGCAGGTGGCCACCACCTGCCTTCTAGTCAAGGTACAAGGGCTACGACCCTGGCACCTGTCAGTTTCCGCTGCAGACCTGTCACCACAGGCCTGCTGCACACTCCTCTCAACTCCACTGTCTACTAACAACTCCGTGAACAACTGAACTACTTTCTCCTGCCTCAGGCCCTCTGAACTCCTCGGTGGGCATGGCCATCCGCCTGGCTCCGCCCCCCCTGGTGTGACCATCAAGCTCTGAGGGAGGTGACTAGTGTTTTATGTGGTTGGCTGCTGTTACCTTTTTTTGGGGACGGGTGTTATGCAAGGGCCTACCTGTGACTACCTGGCTAGTCCAGGGCGTCACACCAGCAGCAATGACTATACAGAGTAAATATAGTTTCTGTTGTATCTGGGAAAATTAAACTGGGTGAGATTAGACCCGTCTGCAGAGTGCCGTGTGAAGTTACACAGTTGGAGCCTACTCTTACCCTTGAGCGTGGATCTGTGGTTCACCATTACTTTACAGTGGCTGAGGAGGAAATATGCACAATGAGTCTAGGCGCTGGAGACTGCCAGCCACAGGAAATCCAGAAGCACTGGACCAACCCTTGGGTCTACAAACAGTTACTTTCAGTCTGTAGGGCTGCTGGGGAACAGGTCAAAACAGGTGGGAGGACTCAACAATTGGGAGCCTCGTACTAATAACCAGTCAAGAAAAAAGGTTTTTGGTACCCGGCTGTCAAGAGTGTGTGATAGACAGTCATGCAGTTTCTGGCCATAGAAGGTCACAGCATATGGCTGCACAGAATACTCCCTGATTTTTCATTATTCCTGCTGTCAGTATTCATTAGTATAGGTAGCTTTCCTGCTGGATTCATCTCTCCCCCTATTGAACCCAGCAGGAGTTCGCCTTCCACCTAGCTGTGGATCATTAGCATTCTCTTGGTGCTTAAATACCCTTTCCTTCTTTAGACTGGTGCTGGTGATATTTTTCAGTTAATTCAAGCCCTGGGTGCAAACAGGTGGCTTGTACTCCTCTGTGGTATCGTTACTGAAAACTTTGCTGAAATTATACTTGAGTCATCTGTGGATAAGTAGTTCATGCATTTTCCTCCTGTGTGTCCTCCTTGAGTTTTTTATTGTGTTTAGTGGGGTTGACGAAGAGTTCATCCCATCCATTACCTATTTAGGGCCCAGCACTTGGGATACTTAGGGTCAGGTATCCAGCTTGGCACATACAGTGCTGGCCAAAAGTATTGGCACCCTTGCAATTCTGTCAGATAATACTCAGTTTCTTCTTGAAAATGATTGCAATCACAAATTCGTTGGTATTATTATCTTCATTTATTTTGCTTGCAATGAAAAAACACAAAAGAGAATGAAAGACAAATCAAATCATTGATCATTTCACACAAAACTCCAAAAATGGGCCAGACAAAAGTATTGGCACCCTAAAGCCCGCTTTACACGCTGCAATGTGTCTTATAATGTGTCGGCGGGGTCACGTCGTAAGTGAAGCACATCCGGCATCGTAAGGTACATTGCAGTGTGTGACAGGTACGTGCGATTGCGATTGAACGGTAAAACGTTCATCGCACGCACGTCGTTAATTTCTCTAGAATTGAACGTCAGATTGTTCATCATACCCGGGGTAGCACACATAGCAGTGTGTGACACCCCGGGAATGATGAACAGATCTTACCTGCGTCCTGCGGCTCCCGGCCAGGAATGCGGAAGGAAGGAGGTGGGCGGGATGTTTACGTCCCGCTCAACTCTGACCCTCTGCTTCTATTGGCCGGCTGCCACGTGATGTCGCTGTGACGCCGAACGTCCCTCCCAGTCCCTCCCACTCCAGGAAGTCGACGTTCGCCGCCCACAGCGAGGTCGTATGGACGGGTAAGTACGTGTGACGGGGGTTAATCGTTTGTGCGGCACATTCAACAAATTGAACGTGCCACACATACGATGGGGGCGTTGCAAATCGCATACAATATCGTATACGAAATTGCAACGTGTAAAGCAGGCTTTAGCCTAATACGTGGTTGCACAACCTTTAGCCAAAATAACTGCGAACAACCGCTTCCGGTAACCATCAATGAGTTTCTTACAATGCTCTGCTGGAATTTTAGACCATTCTTCTTTGGCAAACTGCTCCAGGTCCCTGAGATTTGAAGGGTGCCTTCTCCAAACTGCCATTTTGAAATCTCTCCACAGGTGTTCTATGGGATTCAGGTCTGGACTCATTGCTGGCCACTTTAGTAGTCTCCAGTGCTTTCTCTCAAACCATTTTCTAGTGCTTTTTGAAGTGTGTTTTGGGTCATTGTCCTGCTGGAAGACACATGACCTCTGAGGGAGACCCAGCTTTCTCACACTGAGCCCTACATTATGCTGCAAAATTTGTTGGTAGTCTTCAGACTTCATAATGCCATGCACACGGTCAAGCAGTCCAGTGCCAGAGGCAGCAAAGCAACCCCAAAACATCAGGGAACCTCCGCCATGTTTGACTGTAGGGACCGTGTACTTTTCTTTGAATGCCTCTTTTTTTTCCAGTAAACTCTATGTTGATGGCTTTTCCCAAAAAGCTCTACTTTTGTCTCATCTGACCAGATAATATTCTTCCAAAACGTTTTAGGCTTTCTCAGGTAAGTTTTGGCAAACTCCTGCATGGCTTTTTTATGTCTCGGGGTAAGAAGTGGGGTCTTCCTGAGTATCCTACCATACAGACCCTTTTCATTCAGACGCCGACGGATAGTACGGGTTGACACTGTTGTACCCTCGGACTGCAGGGCAGCTTGAACTTGTTTGGATGTTAGTCGAGGTTCTTTATCCACCATCCGCACAATCTTGCGTTGAAATCTCTCGTCAATTTTTTTTTTCCTTCCACATCTAGGGAGGTTAGCCACAGTGCCATGGGCTTTAAACTTCTTGATGACACTGCGCACTGTAAACACAGGAACTTTCAGGTCTTTGGAGATGGACTTGTAGCCTTGAGATTGCTCATGCTTCTTCACAATTTGGTTCTCAAGTCCTCAGACATTTCTTTGCTCTTCTTTCTTTTCTCCATGCTCAATGTGGTACACACAAGGACACAGGACAGAGGTTGAGTTAACTTTAATCAATGTCAACTGGCTGCAAGTATGATTTAGTTATTGCCAATACCTGTTAGGTGCCACAGGTAAGTTACAGGTGCTGGTAATTACACAAATTAGAGAAGCATCACATGATTTTTCAAACAGTGCCAATACTTTTGTCCACACCCTTTTTTAAGTTTGGTGTGGAATTATATCCAATTTGGCTTTATGACATTTTTTTTTTTCTTCATTGAAGACAAATTAAATGAAGATAATAATACCAAAGAATTTGTGATTGCAATCATTTTCAGGAAGAAACTGAGTATTATCTGACAGAATTGCATGGGTGCCAATACTTTTGGCCAGCACTGTAAGTGCAGATTCTATCTAGGGAGGTGAGGGACCCCAGAGACCAGCAGTAGGTTTGATCAGGGGTCACCATCTTCCGTTTACCTAGACACAGGGTTTCCCTTCCCTTTCGCCATTCGCTTGGTACTTTGCCATACCTAGCATGACACCGGCAGTGGTAAAACTTGCCAACTTCGTCAAAACCTTAGATAGAAATTAAATCGTCTATTCAAAATATTCATCTAATCAAGAGAGGAGGAGAGAGATGGAGGAGAGCTCATGTAGCACCCTGGTAATGGAGGAGAGGGAAACCATTAAATCAAGTAATATCATTCATGATTAATCTGACAATATGGAGCATGACCCCCAGAGCTCAAAAAGAACTGACTCTGGGTGATGTCCTTAAGGCTGTCACAATTTGCAATTCTGTACGCATTACTATTAGCCTCCAAATGGGAACACGGAAAGAGGAGTTTTGATTAATGAGACAAGATTTACAAGTAAGTAATGAAAGAATTGTGGCAGTCGAGAGTCACGTAAGTGACATTGAGGACAAATTGCCTTTCCTGAATATAGATGCAAGGCGCCTCGACAACCAGATTGCTCGATTGTTAGCTAAAAGTGATGATTTGGAGACCTGCTGGAGAAGAAATGTCAGGGTTACAGGAGTCCCAGAAAATGTGAAGGGCAGACATCTGACTGAATATTTGGAAAGGCATTTGGTACAGATATCCTTTCCCCACTATATGTAGTTGAACGGACACAGATTTCCAATTCGCTCGCTTCCACCGGGAGCTCCTCCAAGACCAGCGCTGATTAAACTGCTGGACTGTAAAGAGAGGGATAATATTCTCTGTTCAGCCAGAAATAACCCATACATTTCTACTACAGGCCAGAAAGTAGCCTATAATCCAGATTAATCTGCAGAGGTGCAAAAGAAGAAGCTTCAATTCTACAATGTCAAGATATGTTTACGACCAACATATTCCCATTACTCCCTGGTATATCCTGCGAGATTGACATGGCTGCCCGTGGATTTACACATCTCTTGGACAATCCTAAAGTCCCCATGGATTAGCTGGATCACAGTGAACAACGGATGCGATTTAATAGACAGTGATTTGATGTCTCTTCAAGTAGTCCTACTTTGGGATTAATACAGATGCCTTACCTACACCCTTTGAAATAATACGTTATGTTTGTTGTAAAAACATCCTGCATCCTTACATCTATGTAGGAATTGAAGTTAAGGAGCCTCATCATCCTCCACTGGCAAATGTGGGAGCTCCAACGAGATATGGTCCTCACCAGATGTCAGTAACAATCCATCCAATCCACACTGGCAAAGAAATCAAACTATAGGTGTCCATAGATTTTGTGATGTGTAGTACTGAGAAATGACACAGGGAAAAAGTATTGAACACGCTTACTGAAATTTATTTAATGCTTTAAAAGCCTTTGTTGGTGATGACATTTTCAAGACACCTCCTGTATGGAAAAACTAGTCTCATGAATTGCTCAGGTGTGTTTTTGGCCCATTATTCCACACAAACACTCTTCAAATCCTAAAAGTCCCATGGGCTCCTTCTGTGAACTCTGAGCTTTAGCTCCTTCCATACATTTTCTATTGGATTCAGGTTAGGTGTTTGGCTCGGCCATTCTAGCAGCTTAATTTTCTCTTTCATACCAGTTCAGATTTTCCTTGACTTTGTGTTTGGGATCATTGCCTTTCTGAAATGTCCTCCCTCTTTTCATCTTCATCATCCTGATAGATGGTAGCAGATTTAGTTCAAGAAGGTCTCAATACATTTGTTCATTCATTGTTCCTTCAATCATATGAAGTTGCCAGTGCCATATGCTGAAAAACAGCCCCACACCATGATATTCGCAACCACAAACTTCACTGTTGGTATCATGATTTGGGGATGAATTGCCTTTTGGCCTGCAAACAAGGGCGTATTATGGCATCGAAAGAGTTCAATTTTGGTCTCATCTGACCCGACTATATTCTCCCAGTATTTAACAGGCTTTTCTAAATGTTATTGAGCAAACTCTAAACGTGCTTGAACCTGCATTTTGTTCAGCAATGGAGTCTTGTCTGGTGAGCGTGCATACAGGCCATGGATATTGAGTGCACTACTTATTGTTTTCTTTGAAACAATTGTACCTGCTGATTCCATGTGTTTCTTTAGCTCTCCACAGCTTGTCCTTGGCTCTTAAGGTGGTGTCACACACAGCGACAACGACAACGACGTCGCTGCTACATCACCATTTTCTGTGACGTTGCAGCGACGTCCTGTCGCTGTCGCTGTCGCTGTGTGTGACACCCAGCAACGAGCTGGCCCCTGCTGTGAGGTCGCCGCTCGTTGCTGAATGTCCAGCTTCATTTTTTGGTCGTCGCTCTCCCGCTGTGAAGCACAGATCGCTGTGTGTGACAGCGAGAGAGCGACGAAATGAAGCGAGAATGGAGCAGGAGCCGGCATCTGGCAGCTGCGGTAAGCTGTAACCAAGGTAAACATCGGGTAACCAAGGTGGTTACCCGATATTTACCTTCGTTACCAGCCTCCGCCGCTCTCACGCTGCCAGCACCGGCTTCTGCTCTCTGCACATGTAGCTGCACATGTAGCTGCAGTACACATCGTGTAATTAACCCGATGTGTACTGTAGCTAGGAGAGCAGGGAGCCAGCACTAAGCAGTGTGCGCGGCTCCCTGCTCTCTGCACTGTGCACATGTAGCTGCAGGACACATCGTGTAATTAACCCGATGTGTACTGTAGCTAGGAGAGCAGGGAGCCAGCGCTCAGTGTGCGCGGCTCCCTGCTCTCTGCACATGTTGCAGCACAGCGACGCGTGTCGTTATAATCGCTGCTTCGGCTGCTGTGTTTGACAGCTAAGCAGCGATCATAACAGCGACTTACAAGGTCGCTGCTACGTCACAGAAAATGGTGACGTAACAGCGTCATCGTTGTCGCTGTCGTTTAGTGTGACCCCTGCTTTAGACAAATCTTCTGATAATTATTTTCACTCCTCTGTCTGATATCATGCGGGGAGCACTTGGTTGTAAAATTATGTTCTTTCCTCTTTGAGATTATGGCGCTAACATTGCTCACTGGAACCTATAGCAGGTTAGAAATTCCTCTGTAACCAGTGCCATCAGTATGTTTTCCAACAATAAGGTTGTGAAGGTCTTTATACAGCTCATTGCTTTTACCTATCATGAGATGTTTCTTGTGTGGCACCTTGGTAATGAGGCACCTTTTTATAGGTCATCAGTTGAAGCAGCTAATATTATTTGCAACTAAAGTGACAGGATTGCTTTCTAATACTGATATATTTCAGCTGCTGTTATGACTTTCTATGGCAATTGCACCTCTCTTTTTTCATGTGTTCAATACTTTTTCCTTGTGTCATTTTTCAATACACATAACTTAATTTATAGATATCTGTGGTTTGATTTCTTGTGCATACAATAGGGTGGAATTATATGAGTTGTATGTGGAAGTATTATTTTAAGAATGTATTCAAATTGTCCCTCCAGAGAGGAAGGAGACAAACTCTAGTGCCACCTATTGGAAGTAGCAATTCTAAGAGTCATAAGTGGCTTTTTAGACAAGCCTTTTCATAAGACTAAAGGCTGCTTTACACACAGCGATATCGCTGGCGATGTCGCTGGTGAAAGCACCCGTCCCAGTCGGTTGTGCGTCACAGGCAAATTGCTGCCCGTGGCGCACAACATCGCTAGGACCATACTTACCTGCCTAGCGACGTTGCTGTGGCTGGCGAACCGCCTCCTTTCTAAGGGTTCGGTTTGTGCGGCACCACAGTGACGTCACACGGCAGCCGTCCAATAGAAGCGGAGAGGCGGAGAGCAGCCGAAAGAAAGTGACGCACACCTCGTTGCCGGAAGACATAGGTACGGTGTTGTTCCTCGTTCCTGGGGTGTCACACGTAGCGATGTGTGCTGCCTCAGGAACGACGAACAACATGTGTCCTTCAACAGCAACGATATTTGGTATTAGAACGACATGTCAACTATCAACGATTAGGTGAGTAATTTTGATCGTTAGCGGTCGTTCGTACGTTTCACACGCAATGTCGTCGCTAACGAGGCCGGATGTGCGTCACAAATTCTGTGACCCCCAACGACATCTCATTACGATGTCATTGCGTGTAAAGTGGCCTTTAGGATTTATTGCCAGATCAGAATCCCAATTTGCAGATACGGTGTTTTGGGGTGATTGCCCCTCATCAGTGCAAAGTGGGGGTATCTGATCTGGCTTATGAGAAGCTATGTGGGGACCACGGGGAAGACTTTTCTCCTTATGGAGACCTGACAAACCAGTCTGGCTGTCAGTAAGGGGACTTATAGCTGAAATGCCCCTCTGGGAATTATTCAAATTGTCCCTCCAGAGAGGAAGGAGACAAACTCTAGCGCCACCTATTGGAAGTAGCAATACTAAAAGTCATAAGTGGCTTTTTACACAAGCCTTTTCATAAAACTTAGGATTTATTGCCAGATCAGAATCTCAATTTGCAGACACGGTGTTTCGGGGTGAAGAATGTATTAATTAATCATATAGCAGTATTATTGAATCCCTAAATGACTGTATTATGTGGGCAGGCATTATATTACTTGTAAAATTTGGAAACTGCCTAAAAAACATAGGACCCCCAATACAATCCATTAGGGCTTTTCTGTACCTTTTATTGGGCTTTTGATATCATATGGAGACATACAAAAGTTTTTAATATTGTTTTCCAGTTTTAGGTTTGCATTATTATGGGTTGTTTGGAAACCAAATATTGTCTTGTGTTTTTTTCTGTTGGGTACACTATGCACCATGATCGTTCTTTTTACAATATAATGTGTAATATTTATATTTTTTCATTCATTCTTTTTATTATTTTTAATTTGATTCCACATAAACCCCTGTCTGCTACAGCTAATTTTCATTTTTTGAAGTTTTTTTATTTTCAGACTTTGTTCCCCATCAACATATCTACAGTTTAAACCAGAAGTTTACATACACTATCTAAAAAGACACACCTGCATGGTTTTCTGACATGAAATCAGAATAAACCTTTCCCTGTTTTATGTCAATTAGGAACAAAAATTATTTATATTTGCCAAATATCAGAATAATGAGAGAATGTTTTTAGGCATTTTTATTACTTTCTGCAAAGTAAAACGTTTACACACATTTCATTAATATTTGGTACCATTTTCCTTAAACTGTATGACTTGAGTCAAACATATTGTATATCCTTCCACAAGCTTTTCACAATAGTTGGTAGCAATTAGGACCCATTCTTCCTGACAGAACTGGTGTAACTGAGCCATGTTTGTAGGTCATCTTGCTTGCACTGGTCTTTTCAGCTTTGCCCATAAATTTACAATAGGATTGTGATCAGGGCTTTGTGATGGCCACTCCAACTCCAAAACATTGACTTTGTTGTCCTTAAGCCACACTATAAACAGTTTGCAGTATGCTTCGGGTCATTGTCCATTTGGAAGACCTATTTCCGCCCAAGCTTTAAGTTCCTGCCTGATGTCAAGATGCTGCTTCTTCTTTCCTCATGATGCCTTCTATTTTGTGAAGTGTGAAGTGATGCTGCTGTGCCGCGCCCGTGCCAGCAGCCGCCGCTGCTTGGATCCGGACCGTCAGGGGTGGTGGTTCGAGGGTCTCCGGACCCGGGGGTCTCACGGACACGCCGAATAAAACGGGGGACTTAGATGTACGGACTGGGCCGTATTGACTTTGTGACGCCACCCACGGTGTGTGGTGAGGTAGGACACCAACGCTTCTGTGACGGGGCACCCGGGAGAGATGTTGTGCAACGAGTTGTTAACCCCTCCGTGGGCAGGGATGGTGGCCCCGGGACCCGATTGGTGTGTACAGGGGATGGCGACCGCAGAGGGTGCTGGTGTACTCACAGTTAGAAACACACACAAGTCTCTGGTAAACCAAGGTGGTGGTGGCCGGTGCCGCGGCCGGTTGCGTTCTGGTCCCCCACCCGACTGGTGGTCTCTATCCTTTTCCTGCACTATTTTAGTACAAAGGACCTCCTTGTATGAAACGTAGGAGTCCGCTTCTGGCTGGATGTGGCCTAAGGAGATGCTGGCCCGTGGGATCTATGGGCCTTGGCGGTGACCTCATCCCTAATCGGTGGGCTGTTGTCTTCTATGAAGGACATTGGGTGGGACAGGACTTCTAGTCCTGGCCTCAATCGGTTAATTAACCAGTTCCAGTAGGTTCTGGATCCTGGCTTCAGGGTCCGAGTACCCCCCTTTGTGCTACGGTTTCAGGGTCGGTTCCCCGTGTTGATACCGGCGGGCTCCAACCCTGGCCCAGTCCACCTCGGTTCCACCTAGCTGTCTTCCCGTCTCCTGTTGACGGAGACCACCGTATGCCTCCTAGCCAGTGACACCAGGGGTCCTACCCTGCTACCTGTCAGTTTGCTTCAGGCCTGACACACAGGCCTGACCTCCACTCTCCACTACTCTGAACTCATCTGAGCTGAACTGCTGCTTTTCCCACCCCCGGGCTGTCTAAACCCCTGGGTGGGCATGCACCAACCGCCTGGCCACGCCCACAGGTGTGTATAACAGTCCCTAAGGGGGGGATGACTAGGGTTTAAATGGTTGGCTGTGTGTTTCCTAATGAGGGAAAGGTGTAATGCAGGGACCTAACTGTGACTACCTGGTTTTCCCAGGGCGTCACACTGCCACCCCTGTGTTTCACAGATGGGATGGTGTTCTTAGGCTTCAAAGCTTCTCCCTTTTTTCCTCCAAAATGTAATGATAATCATTATGGCCAAACAGTTCAATTTTAGTTTTGTCAGACCACAAGACATGTCTCCAAAAATTAAGGTCTTTGTACCTGTGTGCATTTGCAAACATTAATCTGGCTTTTTTATGTCTTTTTGGAGTAATGGCTTCTTCCTGGCAGAGTGGCCTTTCAGCTCATGTTGATACAGTACTCGTTTCACTGTGGA
Organism: Anomaloglossus baeobatrachus; assembly: GCF_048569485.1. Classification (NCBI taxonomy): domain Eukaryota; kingdom Metazoa; phylum Chordata; class Amphibia; order Anura; family Aromobatidae; genus Anomaloglossus; species Anomaloglossus baeobatrachus. The sequence goes on from NC_134355.1 coordinate 634,816,936, forward strand.
TAATGACACAATCTTACCAGCTTCCACCAGCATCTTCACATGGTCTTTTGCTTTTGTTCTTCGGTTAATATGCACATGTCTGATCAAAGCACGTTCATCTCTGGTACACATAACCCATCTCCTTCCTGAGCAGTATAATGGCTGGACATTTCCATCTTGTTTGTACTTGCGTAAAATTATTTGTAAAGATGAACAAGGCACCTTCAGGTATCTGAAAATTGCACCCAAGGTTGAACCAGACTTCTGCAAGTCCACAATTCTCTTCTTGAGATTTTGGCTGATTTCTTTGACTTTCCCAAGATGCTACACAAAGAAGCAGTGTGTTTCAGGTGTGCATTAAAATACATCCACAGGTGTGTCTCTAACTCAGATGTTGCCAATGTGATGGCCTGGACTAGCCAGGTAGTCACAGACATAACAACATACACCCCCCCCACCCTAGGCAGTTACAACAGTCAGACAAAAACCCTTGTTGCCTGCCTCCAGGGTCTGATGTCCACACCAGGTGGGGCGGAGCCAGGCGGTTGGCCCCACCCACCGAGGAGTTCACAGGTCTGGAGGCAGGAAAAGCAGAGAGTCCAGTTTAGGAGATGAAAGTGAGAGGTCACAAACGGCAAGTGTCTGGGTTGGAGCCCAGGCACTGACAGCAAGGTTGGCAGACGGTGGTAGCAGTCTGCAGGAGTGACGAATCTCTGCGGAACTGTAGGACTGGGGTTGGGCGGTGGCCCACCGGTACCGAACCGGGGAGCGGAGTGAAGTTAAGCACACAGGCAGGGCCATTGGACCCCGACTAGGCTTGGAGCCGACAACAGTCAAATTCGAGTGTGACAGGAACCCTAGGGGTTTCCTAACAACCAAGTCCCGACAGAAGGCAACCGTCCACACCGTGAGGATATACAGCCTCCACCACAGGCTAGAGATCCAAGGGCCAGCGCCTGCGGGCAAAAGGGCTGCTATGGTACCTATACGCCGGGGAGCGGACTACCGTTGGGAAACCATCGGAGTCAACACAGTTTACACAGGTGCAGGGAAAGACAGCCACCATCAGCCGTCCAGGGAGAGCACAACAACACTGCAGCCGGCTGCGGGACCCGTCCATCTGGCCGTTTGGTTTACCAGAGACTCTGTCATTGATTGTCTGAGTGAGTACACCAGTGCCGTCCAGCACCGCACCGCGCTGTCCCTGCAACCCTGCACCCCGGCCATCCAGCCTCCCTGTTACATCACCGGGCTCCGGGAGCACCAACCCCCTACCCACGGAGGGGGCAACATCCTAGCTGCTCCCTACCATCTCTCCCGGGATCCCCGTCATCAGCAGCGGTGGTGCCATCATCACCACGTCCCGTGGGTGGCGTCACGAACTCTCTCCCCAAACAAACCATCCCTTTTCACTCACGGGTGAGGAGCGCTGCTCGAGTCCCCGGGTCTGGCCCACCGCTCGAGCCACTGAGTAGCAGCAGCAGAAGCCCCCGACCCGAGCGTGGCGAGCACGTCCTCTCCGCCCGCGACACCAATAAACCTATCAGAACCTTTCAAAGACATTACATCATCATATGGGCTGTCCAATATTGTTTAAAGGCATAGTACTCTTAGTGTATGTAAACTTTTACCTTTTAAATTTGGCAAATATAAATAATTTTGGTTGCTAATTGACCTAAAACAGGAAAGGTTCATTCTGATTTCATGTGAGATAGTGAGAAAAACCTGCAGATTTGTCTTTTTAGAAAGTGTATGTAAACCACCTGGTTTCAACTGCATAAGTTGCTGGTATTTTGATTTTTTTTTTTACAGCATTTACTTTATAGATCAAATCATTTTATATGTAGAAAAATCTAAATTGCGAACATGGTGATACCAAATATGTTCACCTTTATTTTTAAATTCTTCAATTTTTGGATTAAGAAAACTTATAGGTTTTTTTATATTTTAATATTTTTTTTAACACTTTTTGTTTAGTCTCCTAGTGGACTTGTATCTGTGATCAATATATTATTTTTACTATTTACTATATATGGCAATAGTTCAGGCAGCATTGAGGTGCTGCGCAGGCGCACTACAATAGTTTGATCTGCCCCGCTCAGAGCAGATCAAAGTGTGCCTGCGCAGGACCTCAATGCTGGCTAGTGTGGATAACGTAGGACGTGTCATGCACCCAGGCTTCAGAAGGAGGACAAAGATAGCCGAAAAAAGAGGCGCCGGTACTGGAGAACGGAGACACCCATTCGACCAGTCTGCACCGCACCGCCGCTTAGGTGAGTATTATAAAGTGTGTTTTATGTTCTACACAACGGCCTGAGCTCTTATATACAGCATGTTAGAATGCTGTATATAAGAGCCCACTGGTGGTGGCCGCAGCTTATAGTCGGCAAATCTGGTGACAGGTTCCCTTAAAGAGACACTAATACCAATGATGATTTGAAAAATCAAATTAAATTATTTTATATATTACACTTAAAGGCTTTTGGCAAGCTCCTGAGTAGTGATGAGCGAACCAAAGGTTTGGAGTTCGGGTGCTTTACGTATGCAAACCACTCGCTTGAGCATCAGTGTGCTCGGGTACGCTCAGTGCTCAGCCCTAGAGCACAATGGATGGGTGTACCAGTCTATTACAGTAGTGTAGTGTGTACCATGCATCTCTGCATGGCGCATTCTCTAGATAACTGTGTGATTTCCTTCAGGTTTCCTTCCACACTACAAAAACATACTAGCAACTTAATTGGTTCCATAATGTGTATGATCCTAAATAGGGATTTTATACCATGAATCCCACTGGGGATATAGAATAATGAGAGTGATGATAACCTCTGAACAGTGCAGCAAAAAAAACTCCTGTGGGTTCATTATAAAGCAGCACGGACAGGTGATGCTGGCACAGCAGGACAATATGGTTGGAACAACAGACTGTAGAGACTGAATGGAAAATAGAGAAGTTGTCCACTAGCAAACTAAGAATTCAGCCTATGGAGGGCAATGGTGGAGAGTCAAGCAATCGAGACAGCAGAGAAGACTTAGCGATGTAGCAAAGCTGAGTAGATCAGGAGGCCAAGTTAAGTGATGTAACAAAGCCTACTGTAGCAATGTTGCAAAGCTGAGTATGTCAGGAGACACACAGAGGCCATGTAGTAGAACTAGTGGACATAGCAGATGGGTATGTCAAAGTGGATCATTGAAAGTCCCAAGTAGTGGTATGTGTAGCGCCCCTGAGACCCTCAGGGCACTACAGGGAACTACATCCTCTTGGGGATGCAGGACCTACCCCCTGGGGCCTGGAGTACTAATGCCAATACCACCAAAACACGAAAAATCCTAGTCCTCCGCTCCACACTGAGCATAGAGGGTTAACCATGGAAGGGGATGGTCGCCATGGGAATGAGTCCCTGGGTTTAGCCAGCCTGGTGGAAGGGGTCAGCAGTCAGTCTGTAGTCAGTCTAGAGAGTGTAGCACACAGGAGAGGTGTGCGGACGTGTCTCAGCTACACACGGGGGCACAGGAGAGAGGTCGCCAGGATGGGAAGAGGAGATACCACTAGGACCGGAGCACGAACAGGGCACAGGGCCCTAGGTCAAGCGTCAGTTTCAAACGGTTTGATAAATACCTGCCCGGTGAGGACACTTTCACGGACTTCACCGAACCAAATAATCCGGGGGCATCAGAAGTAAACTAGGATCGGGGTACGGACTCTTACCTCCCCGCAGGGTCCGCACTGCCCGCCGTACGGAGAAGGAGACTGTACCCCAAAAAGACAGTTAGAGCCCAAAATGCTCCACGGTATGGGGACCCAATCAACAGAGAATGCCGTGGACAAAGCAACCTGTGTCACTATGTGTCGCCAGGGGTTAAGGGGAAACTCAGAACCGGGCCAAGGGGGTCGCTTCTGGAAAGGGGATCACGGTGTCATGACCTGGTCTGTGCTCCCTGGTTCCACAATAAAAAGGGGGGTTATGTTCGTGACGCCACCTGTGGAATGTGATCAGAGATGACCACCGCTGCTGAACCTCTGGGATGATGGAAGGCAGCTTGAGATGGGACGGATCCCCCCGGGCAAAGCCTTTTCCCCGGGGCAGTGTGTTAGTCTATGGGGGGGGAGTGCAGGACACGAGCACAATAAACAGGCAGACTCACGGTTTTGCAGTTTCTTTGTCCTTTACTGATGATGGTATTCAGCAGAGTACTGTCCACGGAGTCTGTGAGGGGTTCAGGGTTTCTCCCACCCAGCCAGGCCGTGTTGGCTTCCTTGCCTGCACTGTGTGTCTGTGGCCCTGCTGCTGTGTGAACTAGGCAGCCGGCTCTGCTCTGCTCCTAGGTACCGACCTGACAGGCAACTCGAGTCCTTCCTAGTATGTTCCTGAACTCTCCTATGTTGCTGTGTCTGTGGTACAGATAGAGAATGTAGAATCCTCACTTCTCTGGTGGTAACTGTACAGTATGTAACCTGCACTCTCGGATCCAGCATCCGTTCTGTGTGCTCCACTGGGGTGAGCTCTGAAATGCTCTGCCTCCCAGAAATGTTCTCTGTGTAATCTGTCTCCTTTCCTCAGGCCCTCAGCTAGGCCTGGAATTGGTCAGTGGATCCTGAGGTGAGCTAAAGGCAGCTTCCAACCTGTAGATCCTTTCTCCTCAGTTCTCGGCACTGAACTGCACTCTCTGCACAAACAAACAAACTGAAACTGACCATTTCCTCTCCCCACCAGAATATACAGGGAAGCAGCTTGGTCTCCCCCTTCTGGCCAGGAGGTCTTGGTGTTGTGTGTGGGAGTTAACTCTTTGTGTTGTTACTGTGGCAACCCTGGGGTGCCACAACTACATTGGCACTGATACTCCTGGGACCTGAACCAGCAACCCCTGGGTCCAAGTGAGTAGAGACAGTTAAAGACAACCTGGTGTGGTCTCTGTTATTACCCTGCAACATCTCCCAGGCACAGCACCTACCTGCGGAAAGCCTAACACCATTGCTGCAATCACCACCAGCCCTGGGAGTACCCACATTTAGCAGCGGTTCTCCATCCTTAACCGCAACCCACAGGTAGCATCACATGACAAAAACTCTTATCTCCCCTGTAAATACTCCCATTAAATAAGGGGCCCAGGGCACGGGATCGGGCAACGGCCACCAAAGTGACATTCCCAATTATTAGTACTGCCCGGGACCGAGTACCCCATATCCCTGGACGACACATATGGACGTTAATTTCAAGAAAACTCAGGCAGAGTTCAACCACATAAGCTGGCCTATAGGACTAGAGAGTGTATTGTCTCTAGAGTAAGCAGCGCTAACCTTGTAACCCAACACACAAAAGAACAGAGGGAGTCCGGCCAAAGAGGTAACAACATACACAGCATTATACATGACACATTAACATGGGGGCCTCTGGACATTCATAGGAGTTTTGTGTTAGGTGTTTTTTTTCTGTGTATGTCATACAAAGGTCTTGTAGATGGATTGCTAGACATCAGAAGCAGTGATATAAATATAGTGGGTGCAGGGGTTGTAAACACACTCAGACCCTAGTGTTTAGGAGACCCAAAAAGGTTCTTTTGGCCCATATGAGAAGACCAAAATAATTAAAGGCCTCCGAGTAGAGATGCGGGAACACAACCTATAAATTTCAGGGTTCGTACCGAGCACTGGGTATCCGGGGCTCGAACCCAAACAGAGTCCATGAAAAAAAATCCACGCCCGAGTTTAGGTGCTGTACGTATGCTAACTACTCGATTGAGCATCAGAGTGCTCGGGTACACTCAGTACTCGGCCCGGTCAGAACCGTTTGCAGTCTCTGAATGGCTCTCACTGACGGTAAAAACAAAATTTTTGGATACTGTATGTATAAATGTCGCGGGTGGAGGAGGGGACGCTGCGCTCACCCACTGCTCGGGTCCGGCTGCTGCTGCTCGGTGGTGGCTCGAGCGGTGGGCCGGATCCCGGGGACTCGAGCGGCGTTCCTCGCCCGTGAGTGAAAGGGGGGGTTGGTGTGTGGTTTGGGAATATTGTCCGTGACGCCACCCACAGTTGTGGTGAAGTTGTGACACCACCGCTGCTCTGGACGGGGATGCCGGGAGCGATGACAGGGAGCAGCTTGGATGTTGGGCCCCGGGGAGGGTTTTAGGGATGGCAGGCGGGTTACGGGGCCTGGTGAGGTGCAGGGTCGCGGGGGCAGCGCTGTGCCGCACGGGACGGTGGTACTCACTCAGCCAGTAATTCACACAGAGTCTCTGGTCAAACAAACGGCTGGATGGGTAGGTCCCACAGGCGGCTGCGGTTGTTCTCCTCCAGGTAGGTTGATGGTGACTGCCTTTCCCTGCACCTGTGTTGTGTTTACGGTTCCAATGGCTTCCCACCGGTAACCTGCTCCCCAGCTTGGATGGATGCTGAGGGAGCCCCTTTTGCCCGCAGGCTCTGTCCCTGGGAACTGTAGTCTTGGTGGTGACTGTGTTTCCCTCTATGGTGTGAGCTGTTGCCTTCAATCGGGTCTTGGCTGCTGGGAAACCCCGGAGGTTCCCTTCGCTAACGGATTTGACTGGTTTTACGGCGACTCCTAGCCTGGTCGGGGTCCGTAGGCCCTGCCGAATGGTGCTGGCTTCTCTCCACTCCCCGATCCGGTACCGACGGGCCACCGCCCGTCCCCGGTCCGTACGGTTCACTTCAATCAGCCTCTCCTGCAGACGGTCACCACCGTCTGCCAACCTTGCTGAGTGCCCGGGCCACACACCCGGACACGGTCAGTCTCCCCTGCTACCACTTCACTCTCCAAAACTGAACTGAAACTCTTCCCGCCTCCAGGACTGTGAACTCCTCGGTGGGCGGGACCAACTGCCTAGCCCACTCCCTGGTGTGGACATCAGCCCCTGGAGGAAGGCAACAAGGATTTGTGTTTGACTTAGGTGTGCCTAGCTGGGGTGTAGAGTGTGTTGGTGTAGTACCTGTGACGACCTGGCTTGTCCAGGGCGCCACATTCCCCCTTAGTAAAATGCAGACCGTCCGCGGGCTGCCCGTCCATCACCGGTTTTATTTTCACAACTGAAAAAGAGTAAAACGGTAAAAGCACATATAAAAAAACATCATAACATTTTCAACGGTACGGCTTCCGCTCTTCTCCCACCCAAACAACCTGGCCCTGATGCTGCCCCTAAGAAACAGGCAGCACCCCTTGACCCCAGTCCAGCACCAAGTTGCCCGAGCGGGTTCTGTCTCTTTCAGGGGACCCACGTCCAAGGGGACCCCTGAACCCCCGGAGGATTGCTACCGGTTACGGTAGTGGCGGGCCTGGGCCATCCCTTTCCTCCAGGCCCAGCCTCCCAAATCAGCCTCTCCGGAGGCGGTAACGGTTTCAAGCCAACAAACATATTTTTATTTACATGCCACTAAGTTTGTGGTTGCCCTGCAAGTTCTCGGTCTTGTCCGTAAGCAGTTCCTTACGCAACGGCTGCAGACAGTTCCTACGGGGACAACAGTTGCCGGCAACGGCCGGTTCAATCATGGTACAATCAGGTGAACTTCTTCGGTTGATTTCTTTACCTATCGGTCAAAAACTTTCAAACTGTTACAGGTGGTCCCAACGGGGACAACTTGCAGCGGGGCTCCGCTGACTTTACTGCTCACTCTCATCCTCCTCACCCGGTCCCGGGTGGAAGACCACAGGTACCAGCCCCTTCAGCGCATAGCAGGCGCGACGAGGAAGGGCCGCCCGGTATCCGTTATTTCTGCTCTGGGGGATATAAGTGGCCTCCATGCCATACAGGGCGACGACTCCTTCGTCTTCCTCTGAAACAGGCTCTGTATCAGGTCCGGAGTCACTATCGTCTGTCCCTGCGCCAGGCGGGTTGCCGCCAGCTTCCGCAGTCTCCGGGCTCACCACTCTTGCTGCTACCGTCACGAGGGGGTGTACGTCAGACAGTCCAACAGTAGCGTGGTGCACGGGCAGGGAAGACGGGGGCGACATGGGGGCCAGGGGTAGACCGGGTCCCTCAGCCGCAACGGATGGTCCCTCGGGGACACAGGGGCGTGGGTCATTCATCAGCTCCTCCATCATGGCCTCCATTCCATACACTCGGGCGACCGCAGCTACCTCCTCCACCTCCGCGGTCCATTGCTCCATCAGTATACATATCGGACTCCGGTAGCGTCAGCAGATCCCTGCCGTTCGGGCCCTGAGCCACGCCGCCGTTCCGGGCACCGGCTCTGTGGCCTCTGCGAAGCTAGGTGGGGCAGACATACTTTCCAGGAACCAGCAGCACGCAGAGTCCCGGCGTCTCTGCTTCCACAGCCGCGGGCTACATGCGGCCAGACGCCATCCGTCCCCCTTTGTCTTTTTCCGGCTCCTCCACTACGGGGGCGGGGTTTCGGCTTTCGCGCCTCCACTGCTCGGGGAGACGCTCGAGCAAGGACTTTTCGCGCCCAAAATGGCGGCTTTTCAAGATTTTCGGCCGGACACCTCCGGCGGTCACAAGGCGCACCTCTACCAGACGGCAGAGTGGTAAGATCCTGTTTGTGACACCACGTTGTCACGGGCGGAGGAGGGGACACTGCGCTCACCCACTGCTCAGGTCCGGCTGCTGCTCGGTGGTGGCTCGAGCGGTGGGCCGGATCCCGGGGACTCGAGCGGCGTTCCTCGCCCGTGAGTGAAAGGGGGGTTGGTGTGTGGTTTGGGAATACTGTCCGTGACGCCACCAACGGTTGTGGTGAAGTTGTGACACCACCGCTGCTCTGGACGGGGATCCCGGGAGCGATGACAGGGAGCAGCTTGGATGTTGGTTCTCCCCTCCGTGGGTAGGGGGTTTGGTTGTCCCGGGGCCTCTGGGAGGGTTTTAGGGATGGCAGGCGGGTTACGGGGCCTGGTGAGGTGCAGGGTCGCGGGGGCAGCGCTGTGCCGCACGGCACGGTGGTACTCACTCAGCCAGTAATTCACACAGAGTCTCTGGTCAAACAAACGGCTGGATGGACGGGTCCCACAGGCGGCTGCAGTTGTTCTCCTCCCGGTAGGTTGATGGTGACTGCCTTTCCCTGCACCTGTGTTGTGTTTACGGTTCCAATGGCTTCCCACCGGTAACCTGCTCCCCAGCTTGGATGGATGCTGAGGGAGCCCCTTTTGCCCGCAGGCTCTGGCCCTGGGAACTGTAGCCTTGGAGGTGACTGTGTTTCCCTCTATGGTGTGAGCTGTTGCCTTCAATCGGGTCTTGGCTGCTGGGAAACCCCGGAGGTTCCCTTCGCTAACGGATTTGACCGGTTTTACGGTGACTCCTAGCCTGGTTGGGGTCCATAGGCCCTGGCGAATGGTGCTGGCTTCTCTCCACTCCCCGATCCGGTACCGGCGGGCCACCGCCCGTCCCTGGTCCGTACGGTTCACTTCAATCAGCCTCTCCTGCAGACGGTCACCACCGTCTGCCAACCTTGCTGAGTGCCCGGGCCACACACCCGGACACGGTCAGTCTCCTCTGCTACAACTTCACTCTCCAAAACTGAACTGAAACTCTTCCCGCCTCCAGGACTGTGAACTCCTCGGTGGGCGGGACCAACCGCCTGGCCCACCCCCTGGTGTGGACATCAGCCCCTGGAGGACGGCAACAAGGATTTGTGTTTGACTTAGGTGTGCCTAGCCGGGGTGTAAGGTGTGTTGGTGTAGTACCTGTGACGACCTGGCTTGTCCAGGGCGCCACATAAATACAAGAAAAAAACAAAAAACCCTCCATCCTCTGGAAGTGCTCTGTTTACAGCTGGCTATTTGTGGGTGGAAAGCCAAACTGCCCAATCAGTGTCATAGGTGTATCATGGGTGACAGACAGTCATGTGGTTTCTGGCAATAGAATGATAAAGCGTTTGGCTGTGCAGAATGCTCCCTGACTTTCCATTGTTCCTGCTCACAGTATTCATTGTACTAGGTAGGTTTCCTAATGGATTTTCATCTCTCCACCTTTTGAACTCAGCAGAAGCTCACCTTCTACCCAGCTGCTAATTATCAGTATTCTCTTGATGCTGAAATACTCCCTTCTTCCCTGGACTGGTGCTGGTGATATTATTTAGTTCATTCTAGCTCTTGTTGCAAGCAGGCGGCTTGCTCTCATTTGTAGTATCATTTCTGAAACTTTGCTGAAATACTGCCTGTGTCATCTGTGGATAAGCAGTTCATACTTTTCCCTCATATGTGTCCTCCTTCTCTCTTCCTATTACGTTTAGTGGGGTTGATGAAGATCTCACCCCACCCATTCCCTATTTAGGGTCCAGCACTAGAAATACCCAGGGTCAGGTATATGGCTTAGCGCATTGGTGTGGAACCTATCTAGGTTGTTGAGGGAACACAGAAACCAGCAGTAGGTTTGGTTAGTGGTCACCATCTCCCCCTTTCCTAGATGCAGGGGTTCCCTTCCCTTTCACCGCTCGCTTACTACTTCCCCGTACGTAGCGTAACAATCAGTGACTTCCATTATAATCGTTACTCCAGGTGAACCCGTTAGTTCAGGTCCCTATTTACTTATATGGAGTTTGAGGTCCAGGAACAAGTTCACATCAAGTCTGGGTCTCAAAACTAACTTTTAACTAAAGTTTGTCAGAACCCGGCGAACACAAACATCCATGGGTCCGCTCATCTCTACTTTTGACAGTTGGCGAGCCCTGTTGCACATTTTGAAGTAGGGCCGTCAAGCTTTAACCCCTTTGCACAGTCTGAAATAGAAATACATGTAGGTCAGAGTCGGGGTATTTGTGAATGCAGTATGTAGGCTGAGCCCACTTTATGCTGTATTTGGTACAATAAAAGCCGTAAAAAAAAAAAAAAGAAAAAAATAATGGCTGAATTGGGTTTTGTAGAATATAATGAGGCAGAAACTGCTCAAAACTCCACGTTTTGAGATTTTAAAGCGTTATTAAACAGTATCCGCTCAGTTTCTGCAGTAAAAACTCCTCAAAAAAACTCAATATACTATTAGGTTATTTTCAGTATTTTTTTTTTTTTTTCTTGGCTGTGAATAACCTAGGCCTCTATTGATCGTTGTTATTTCTCCACTTTTCCGGAGTATTTTTCCCTTTATTAGTGGCTTTACTATTTGTGCCTTATTAACACTTTTTAAGTTTTGTTTTACATTTTTCCTAACAACGTTGCTTACCCAGATGTTTTAGAGATTCAAGATAAATGACTTTAACCAAAATGTTTTTGTTTTTTTTTTCCGCATCTCACACGAGTCTCCACCTGAAGTAAACTTTTTTTGAGAAGTTTTCAATTTAGTGCACTTTTTTTTAAGACTTTGCACCTTTGGTTAAAGACCAAATAAGGCTACTTTCACACTTGCGTTCAGCGGAGTCCGTCACTATGGAGAATAGCGCAGTCCGTTAACGCACTTCGCTATTCTCCATAGACTTGTATGGACAACGCACTGTAACTCAAGCGTCAGCGTTGCATCCGCTGGACGACGCAGCGTCGTTATTTTGACGCTGCTTTGGGCGGAAGAAACGCAGCATGTAACGTTTTTTGAGCAGCGCAATCCGTAGGATTTCACTGCGCAAGCTTTTTTTTTTTTTTAAATCACAAACTTTATTTTGTCTCTCGGTGGCCGAACGTTCAGCTGAGCGCCCGCCCGCCGGCATGTGAGAGCGCTCAGCTGAGCGACCGGCCGCCGGCATGCCCGGCCGCCAGCATGCCCGGCCGCCGGCGTGTGAGCGCTCAGCTGAGCGCCCGCCCGCCGGCTATTGAGAGCGATCAGCTGATCGTTCAAAATAGTCTGCTGCCGGTAAAACTTTAAAGAATAAAAAAAAAAAATAAATAAATAAAAAAAAAAAAAAGCTTTCCGTTCTTTTGTACGATCCGTAGCATCCGTTGTGCCACAATATGCAACGCATCCGTTGCATCCGTCACACAGCGCAATGCTACGGAAGCCGTCCAACGCAATTGTGAAAGTAGCCTAAAGGGCATTTTTGCGTCGAATTAATGAACCGCGTGTGACGTTTTAAATCATTTTTATCAAAACACATCAGCGAATACCAGAGGTCAAAAATAAGAAAAGTGACTTCAATAAATCACAAATGATGAACCTATGAGTTTTCTAGTGGAAAATGTTTCAGGAAACTTTCCTTCTTTGGGGGGGGGGGGATGAGACATGTGCACACGGCATCTTTTTGGATGCTGGCAAGTTTTTCCAGGCAGAGCCGCATCGGGAAAATACTGGCGGTTGTTTTCCTGAGGCAGCTTATCCATCATTCTAGCAGAGGGTCAGATCACGGCATCCAGACCCTGAGGCCCTGTGCGCACGCTACGGATTTACCGCTGATTTGCGGCAGAAAATGTGTCTAACATTGCTGCAGTCATTCCCCAGCAAATCCTATGGGTTTTAAAAAAATGCTGTGCGCACACTGCGTTTTTTTATATCTGCGGATTTTCCGCTGCGGAATTAATGAGCATGTCACTTCTTTTCCGCAGGTACCTGCGATTGTTGCCATAGATAATGGTAAAAATCCGCGAGGACCAACTTGCGGAAAATCCGAGGTAAATCCGCGGCAAACCGTGGCAAAAACGCGGGTGAGGTTTTACCGCAGTTTTTTCCGAGGGTGCGGGATTCTTTTAGAGCGTCCGTTTTTTTCTTTAGAAAAATTCACTTTCTAGTGCGCACATGCCTGAAGCAGTTAAAAGCAATTATAGAAGTTTGAACATGTGCACAGCAGAGTCGTTTTTACATTGCTGTGCCCCATGTTTGCTTTATGCAATGCGCCTGAAAAAGTCGAAAAAGCCACCATATGCACACACTCGAGCCACATGCACCCATTGAGTGTTTGGAGACATTTTTACCACCAGGAGTGGGTAAAAAATGTAGCAATGGTGCCCATGTTTCTATTATACTTTACCTCTTGATTGTTCCACTTCTGATTTTGCCTTAAAAAGGCTATGTGCCCACGGGACTCTGTAACCGCGGAATTTGCCGCAGAAAACCTCTGCATTTATCTGGATTTTCTAGCTAAATCTGCAGGTTTTAGCAAGCACAGACACTCCCCATGTTATCCTATGCGACATGGGGAGTGCTGTGTCCATGCTGCGGTATGTGCGGCTGCGGAATATGCTGTGGATGTCCCACAGCCGCATGTAACTGCATGTCTATTATTCCTGCGGAATTACCTGCGGAAATCCCGGCCCTCCACTATGGAGATAGAAGCCGGGACTTCCGTAGGTAAGTCACATGAATGTTTTCCGCAGCTATTTCGCTGGAATCCCGCAGCCATGTAAGGGAGTTTCTGCGGGAAACCTGCGGATATATCGTACTGAGTCTCGTGGGTACATTGCCAAATACTGAGGTAAAAACTCACCAAATACTGAACGTGTGCACGTGGCCTTACAGATACTGAGGTAAATACTCACCAAATACTGAACATGTGCACGTGGCCTTACAGATATTGAGGTAAAAACTCACCAAATACTGAACGTGTGCACGTGGCCTTACAGATACTGAGGTAAAAACTCACCAAATACTGAACGTGTGCACGTGGCCTTAGATACTGAGGTAAAAACTCACCAAATACTGAACATGTGCACGTGGCCTTACAGATACTGAGGTAAAAACTCACCAAATACTGAACATGTGCACGTGGCCTTACAGATACTGAGGTAAAACCTCACCAAATACTGAACGTGTGCACGTGGCATTACAGATACTGAGGTAAAAACTCACCAAATACTGAATGTGTGCACGTGGCCTTACAGATACTGAGGTAAAACCTCACCAAATACTGAACGTGTGCACGTGGCATTACAGATACTGAGGTAAAAACTCACCAAATACTGAACATGTGCACGTGGCCTTACAGATACTGAGGTAAAACCTCACCAAATACTGAACGTGTGCACGTGGCATTACAGATACTGAGGTAAAAACTCACCAAATACTGAATGTGTGCACGTGGCCTTACAGATACTGAGGTAAAAACTCACCAAATACTGAACGTGTGCACGTGGCCTTAGATACTGAGGTAAAAACTCACCAAATACTGAACATGTGCACGTGGCCTTACAGATACTGAGGTAAAAACTCACCAAATACTGAACATGTGCACGTGGCCTTACAGATACTGAGGTAAAACCTCACCAAATACTGAACGTGGCATTACAGATACTGAGGTAAAAACTCACCAAATACTGAATGTGTGCACGTGGCCTTACAGATACTGAGGTAAAACCTCACCAAATACTGAACGTGTGCACGTGGCATTACAGATACTGAGGTAAAAACTCACCAAATACTGAACATGTGCACGTGGCCTTACAGATACTGAGGTAAAACCTCACCAAATACTGAACGTGTGCACGTGGCATTACAGATACTGAGGTAAAAACTCACCAAATACTGAATGTGTGCACGTGGCCTTACAGATACTGAGGTAAAAACTCACCAAATACTGAACGTGTGCATGTGGCCTTAGGCTATGTGCGCACGCTGCGTTTTTTTGACGCTGCGTTTTTAGCCGCTAAAAACGCACAGAAACGCACCTGCGTCGAAAAACCGCATCAAAAAACGCATGCGTTTTTACCGCGATTTGGTGCGTTTTTGGCTGCGTCTTGCTGCGTTTTTGATCTCTGCGTTTTGCTGCGTTTTTCCAATGCATTGCATGGGCGGAAAACGCAAAAAAACGCAGGAAAGAATTGACATGTCCATTTTTTTTCAAGCTCAAAAACGCAGCTTAAAAAAACAGTTGTGTGCGGACAGCAAAAATGAAAACTCATAGACTTTGGTGGGGAAGCAAAGTCATGCAGTTTTGAGGCCAAAAACGCACCCGAAAAACGCGCAAAAACGCCGCGAAAAACGCACTGTGCGCACATAGCCTTACAGATACTGAGGTAAAAACTCACCAAATACTGAACGTGTGCATGTGGCCTTACAGATACTGAGGTAAAAATAAACTCACCAAATACTGAACGTGTGCACGTGGCCTTAGGGGATTTTTGCATCTAACACATTGTCTTTGCAGCTTTTTTGCAGCCCTCTGATTGGACGATGTAATACAGTGACATCCACTTTCGTTCCTCCTACCAGACATTTTTGACAAAAGTCTAAACATAACAAATAACTTGTTTGTTTTATACAGATTAATAAGAAAATTATTTTGTCCGTTTAGTGAGCCCTTCTTGTCAGTGTATTTTTTTTAGGACTTTCTGCACAAAAAAAAGGATGTTTTTGCAGGAAAAAAGCACGTTTTTATGCTTCTTTTCACGCTTTTTATTTTTTTTAGTTATTGAGATAGGGAAAAAACAGGAAAAAAGGCAGAAAGAATTGGCATACTGTTTCTTTTTTCTGTGACAAAATCTGCAAGATGAACAGAAGCAATATGTGCACAGCAGGTCAGGATTCTCATAGACTTTTTAAAAATGCTTTTTTCCTTGCAGCATTGATTCAAATCTGCAATGAAAAAAGCAACATGTGCACAGAGTCCTAACGTTGCTCAGAAAACGCAGGTGAAAGACTCAGTGTGAGCATACCCTAAGGTACACATAGATAACGGAAAAGTAGTGGTGCTGTTTTAAGCTACTATTCCTCCACATAATTAGGAGTCTCACCTCCCAGGACCCCCCTCTGCTTCCCCTATAAGCAGCACAATGCATGGATTTAGTAGCATGCAGATGTGGAGCAGGTAACGCAGAAGGCAGGGCGGCCATGGACGACGTAAAGGTGGGCACTGGAGGGAGGACAGAATACAAGGAGTGGAGGAAAGTGTAGACAGGAGAGGAGGAGTGAGGCTGCAGCCACCAGCTCTGCTCACCGCGCCTGCGCACTGCGGCTCCAGGGAGCCTTGATTTTGTCCGGGATTCCCAATTCTGCAGCACAGAGCGGAGCCAGCGCTGAGATCAGGCGCCGATCAGGAGGGAATTACCGCCAGCGACGGGCGAGCACGGCCGGGACCGACCCCTACTGCCAGCTGAACCCTTGCGAGCCCAGCCCGGAGAACATCTGCACTGCTCCTTATGTAAGTGTCAATCATCACCCCCATCATCATCATCATCAGGGCACAGGCTGCTGCTGTATGGAATGTATATGTCACATTGCAGATGGGAGGAGGGGAGCAGCCTGCAGCAGAGCAGCCTGCATAGCATGGATCTCTATGGGGCTCTCACCCCAAATCAGCTCACAACGCCCAATGGTGGCCAGTGATGAGTGGAGGGCTGCAGCACTGAGGATGCAGCAGCCCCTGTGATACATTGTACCCACATCCCAGCCTGCACCCTGCCTGACCGTATATGAGGTGTATACAGGCGGCTGGTCCTAGGGATGGGGATGTGCCAGAGTCCTGGAATGGGATCCTGTGATCTGGTGATATGGGGAACACGTATGTCTGTACGCTCCGTATACAGTCATGGAGAAATACGGACTATACATGTATGTGACGAGCCAAGGTCATAGCGGTGTTAACCCTGCAACTTCCAGATGGGTCATCCAGTAGCTGAACATATATATGGCGCATGACCGCACATGCCTGTTGCAGTAACAGTAATACTAAAATATATATATATATATATATATATATATATATATATGTGTATGTGTGTGTGTGTGTGTGTGTGTGTACTTGTATTATCTTTGAATTGTAAAGTGCTGTGGAATATGTTGGCGCTATATAAATAAAATTGATTATTATCCAGACAATGGAGCAATGGCTTTATAATTGTTGTCTGGAGATTTTAACCTCATTATGTGGCTATTAATGATCCTGTTCTGTAGGAAATAAAGGCTGCAGATGGCTACGTAGTATCGCAATCAGCTGCAATACTATATGTCTATATACTAGACTGCGTTTGTATATATATATATATATATATATATATATATATATATATATATATATATATATTTATATTATACAGAGACAGGGAGAAAATAAAATATATTTTTATATAAATATAAAACTATGCAGCGTTGATATAATATAGTTTACACTATCCATTTATGCAGACCCACATATTGTTATTATTAGTATTATTATTGTTATCTTTTAGATGTATGTATATGTGTGTGTGTGTGTGTGTGTGTGTGTGTGTGTGTGTGTGTGTGTGTGTGTGTGTATATATATATATATATTTTATTTTTTTTTGGGGGGGGGGTAAATTGTGAAGGGTTTACAGTATAAAGTCTATTAGCTTGCACCCATCATCCATGGGCACCAGTGCTGCTTTTTCTCTATCTATCTATCCTTCTATCTATCTATCTATCCTTCTATCTATCTATCCTTCTATCTATCTATCTATCTATCTATCTATCTATCTATCTATCTATCGTCGTCTTTGGAAGTGTGTTGCTACTTATCAGGCATGATCCATAAATCGGCGCGGTCTGCTTAGACCTCCATAGTCCCGCACAGTGGTCCCATTTCGCCCTCCCATGTTTTTCTCTGTCTCCGCACAGACTAGATGTTAGATATGAGGATATGTGACGAGGAGATGACCTCTGGACAATGTGTAAGGTTATTTGTTAGAAAGCCCTTGGTATCTGTGTGGATTGGAGAGGAGCTCTTGGCATCTGCTCAGTGGTGCCCCCTTTTCGCGGTCGCTCTGCAGGATGCTGGCGCTGCAGTGTGCCCCCACTCCGCTCTGCAGAGACGCTCATGTGTGTGACATACAGTCCTCATGTCATCCTGATACTGTGCATCTAGCAGTGCCCTACTCAGCCCCTTCCAACATGTAGAATATTTTTACTGTATTTGTCCATATACAGATGTAGCAGAGCCGAGTGGATCCTTTTGTAACAGGTCGTACAGATTTTATTGAAACAAGTGCGTTATGTTGTTGCGGAATCGGCTCTGCTACATCGTTCTATTAAATAAAAAAGAAAATCATTGACTCGGGAGCTCATTATGGGGCGAGAAGGATACGAGGCAACAATATTATTTGCTCTCATAATAAAAGGACGGAGCTGCACTTTATACAGGAAATCTAATGGAGTCTACGTGCAATTGCCAAATGCTGCAGTACATAAAGGCCACTCAGACGGATGACAAGTTTGGCAGCTGAGACCTCTTGTCGCAGAGCGCCGGCACAAAGAAAAAAAAAGGGGGCTCTGTACAGGGGATCTATGGCTGGGATATGTGGCAGGACCCAGTATGGGAATTCACAAAGCCTTTATACGGATCCCCTATACATTCGGTCAGGCGTGGCGGAGCTGAGTGTGGCAGACGTAGCAGAGCTGAGTTTGTCGTGT
Organism: Anomaloglossus baeobatrachus; assembly: GCF_048569485.1. Taxonomy (NCBI): domain Eukaryota; kingdom Metazoa; phylum Chordata; class Amphibia; order Anura; family Aromobatidae; genus Anomaloglossus; species Anomaloglossus baeobatrachus. Next base: position 634,835,089 of record NC_134355.1, read on the forward strand.
GGCATAGGTGCGTGTGATTTCATCTAGGAGCCTATTGAATGATCCCTGCAAATTAATACAATCAGATCTTTGTGATTTATCCATTTATTTTTTTTATTTTTATTTTATTTATTTTTCCTTCTTTGGAGTCCAGCATCCATAATGTCCGTTGATTTATGACATTATGCTAATAAGGATCAGAACTGAGATTATCAAACCATTGAGTTACTTTGGATACATTTATATACCCGACATTGTATTTAGTTGTATCATTGCAATATCTTTTTTGGAAGCTAGTATGGCAGCTGTGTAGTCACCCAGCTTTTCCGGGCTCCTGAAGAGTCCACAAAGAATGAGTCACACTTTTGTGTTTGGCGCAGATTTTGTCTGCAGACATCTAAACGGAAACCTGCAGCATTTCTGCATCTAAAATCTACACCTATTTTTCGCACTTTCCGCCAAAAATAAAAAAAATGCAATGTTTTATGGCGTCTGCAAAGTGTGACAAGTCTAAAACCTTGTGCACACACTGCTTATTTTTTCCTTGCAGATTTGAACAGGTGCAATATGTACCCAGAACCACAAGCAGTTCTGGGTGCATATTGTTAATCCCTGCCTAACCATCCCTGTATACACTAGCATAAATAAAGAGATCTTTAGAAAAAGTATTACTAAAGAGTCCTTTATCATATGCTAATGAGGCCAGGGACTAGTCCACCGTCTTATCATGTTAGCACTCCAATAGGGGCATACTAACATGCTATTCAATGCCCATTGCCCAGCATCATTGGCAGTGACGCGTGTACTTGTGTCCGTTGTCACCGCCTCAGATGCCAGGTTTAGGCTCAGGGCGCATGATCAGATGTCCCTTCACTTCCAGTCATGCGCACTATAAAGTCGGCTGTACGTGTACCATCTTCAGAAAGGTCTAATGCACATGACCGGGAAGTGTCAGGACGTCTGATCATGCGCTCTAAACCTAAGCCCGCTGTCTGAGGCACTGACAATGGACACAGGTACGTGCGTTTGTGCCGATGACGCTGGGCCATGGGCATTGAATAGCATGTTAGTACTCCACTGTGGGTGTGCTAACCTGTTAAGAGGGTGGATTTGTCGGGGGGGAAATAACACCCTTGTGACTAGTCCTCGTGCTCATTAGCATATCATAAAGGATCTTTAGGAATACCTTTTCTAAAAATCCCTTTTTATATGTTTCTAGATACAGGGACGGCTAGGCAGGGATTAGCAATATGCACCCAGCATTGCTTGTGGTTCTGGGTGCATATTGGACCTGACAGGTTCCCTTTAAACGTTTTTTGGTTTGTTTTTTTTTAAATCCACAACATGACAATTCTTTCAGCGTTTTTCACCCATTCAAATGAATTGGAAAGGAGGGGACACCTAAAAGTGCAAAGCGCAAAAACATGCTTGTTTTATGCAGCGGTTTTGCAGCAGAAAAATCTGCCACAAATACTAAACGTGCATGAGGCCTTACTCATGTGTTTATGTATGATACTCATTACTAAAACATAAAAAAACACAACCCAACAATGCCAGGCCGGAGGTTTATTCAGATTTAGGCTACTTTCACACATCCGGCTGTAGCAGTGCGGCACAATCCGGCGCTCTGCTGATAAAAACGAAACCTTTTTTTTTTTGCCGCCGGTTTTTTTCCAGCATTGACTTGCATTGGCGCCGCATTGTGCCGCATGGGCTTGCGTTCCGTCCGTTTTTTGCCGCATGTTGCAGATTTAGCCGATGCGGCGGCCGGATGGAACATTCCCTGGCACATTTTTTGCTCTGGCAAAAAAACCCGCATTGTGCCGCTTCCGACCGCTGCGGCGCATTTTTCAATGCATGCCTATGGACGCTGGATGCGTCAAAAACCGCATCCGGCCGCCGCATGCGGTTTCTTCCACTGCGCATGCTCAGTAGCGTGCCGCAACCGGAAAAAAACGTACGGGCCGCATGTAAAAACTTATGCAAAGGATGCGGTGTTTTCGCCACATCCGTTGCATAGGTTTCACAGCCGGATTGAGCTGCAGTGCTCAAACCGGATGTGTGAAAGTAGCCTTAGAGTTCCTTGTGAAATGAATGGATACATTTTTTTTCACAACAGAAGTTGACCTTAAAATAACACAACAAAAGCCAATTTCCAAACAGATTCCGCAGAAAAGAAATGAAGCGTGTGGATGAGAATGACTTAGAAAAGTGGGTGAGTTTGAAAGTAGCGGAACGTTCAGCATTTTTTACATAGGGCCGTGTCACACATCCGGCTTTTCGCTGGATTGGCGGATCCGACTCACTCCAGCACAGTCCAATACAATGGCAGCGCGACAAGTTCCGATCACATGCTGTCATGTGACCGGAGCATGTGACCCAGAAGTTGCCGCGCTGCCATTGTACTGTATCACACTGTACTGGAGTGTGCCAGATCTGCCAATCCAGCGAAAAGCCGGATGTGTGACACGGCCCATAGGAAAATTGTGTGTAAAATCTGCTCCAGTATAAACCCAGCCTTACTCCACCTATTTAGTTTATTATTGAGGCAAATTTGCCTTTTTGTACTCTAGAAATGCTGTTTGACAACCCTGTAAGTTTTGTAACGGTAGCCATGTTTGTTGTCAGACAGCTCTCAAAGGGATACAGCTGCAAATAAAGGATATTAAAGTGGTTGCCCAAAACTTTAACACTGGTGGCCCATCCTTTAGGATATGTTATCAATGTCTGATCGGCTGGGGTCTGACACCCAGCACCCCACAGATCAGTGGTGTCAGCTGGGGTCTGGAAATGCTCAGTTTCCGGTGTTGCTCCATCTTCTGGTGTGCAGTACCCGGCCACGGCCACTATCAGTTGTTGGAGCAGCTCCAGAACTGAGCATCTATGGCTGCCACTGCCGGCTTCAAGAGCAGCTGATCGGTGGGGGTGCTGAGTATTGGACCCCAGCCAATCAGACATTGGTGGCCTATCCCTTAGGGTAGGTTATCAATGTTAAAGTATTGGGGAGGTGTGCTGCCCCCACGCCAGCAGCCGTGCTGCTCGGATCCGGATCTGTGGTATGGCTCGAGGGACTCTACCGGACCCGGGGGTCGCGCGGACACTTCGAATAAAAGGGGATGTATTTGTACGGATGTTGTTGAAAACTGTCTGTGACGCCACCCACGGTGTGTGGTGAGGTGTTGCACCACCGCTGCTGTTGTGGGACTCCCGGGGGCGATGGGCTGGCAGCTGGATGTTAACCCCTCCGTGGGTAGGGATGGATGCCCCGGGGCCCAATATCTCTGTGCAGGGGATGATAAAGGTAAGGGCCGGCGCACTTGGTCAGACCGGGAATGTTACTCCCGATTGAATAAATCACACAAGTCCTTTGGTAAACCAAGGTGATGGTGGCCGGCTGCCAGAGGTGTATTTCTGGTCCCACACCCAGGCCGGTTGTCAATGTCCCTTTCCTCTGCACTTTGTGTTTTCTGTGATGGATTTCCCGGTGTGTAACGCAGGAGTCTGCTCCCGGTCATTTGGTTGGGAGCCATGCCTGTCAGACGCTGACCCGTGGGATCTACCGGGCCCTGGCGGATGCCCTATCCCTCTCGGTGGGTGGTTGTCTACTTTTCGGGACTTAGGTTCGGACGGGACCTAAAATTCTGCCCTCAATTGGTTAATTAGCTAGGCCGTTGGTGCCGGTCCTGGCTTCAGGGTCCAAGTATCCCCTTTTGTGCACAGTTTCCGGGTCGGTTCTCCGGTGTCGGTACCAACGGGCTAAAACCCTGCCCCGGTCCACCTCGGATCTCCGGCAGCCATCTTCCCGTCTCCTGATGGCACTGACCACTGTATGCCACCTAGCCAGTACGCCGGGGCTCCAACCCCGACTCCTGTCAAATTGAACTTCTCACTTCAACTGACTGAGCTTAGCTTTCTCACTCCTCCTCCACTGCTACTCCAAACTTCACTACTCGTTTTCCCTCCCCGGGTTCTCCAGACCTCTAGGTGGGCGGTTTCCTTCTGCCTGGTCCCACCCACTGGTGTCTGTCCTTCCCTGAGGGGGTAACTAGGATATTGTCGGCTGGTTTAACCCTGTGTGGGAGAGGTGTTGTGCGGGGGCCTGTCAGGGTGACTACCTGGTTTTGCCAGGGCGTCACACAACCTCTTTAATATCTTTTATTTGCAGAGGTATCCCTTTTAAGAGCCGTCTGACAACAAACATGGCTATCGTGTCGGGTGTAAGCCATCAATGTTAAAGTAGTGGACATCCCCTTTAATTGGATAATGAAAAGTTAGCTGATTTGCTAATGTACTTTTTACACTTTTCCAATTTACTTTTTCTTTTGACTTTCAAGATCTCTGCTTGCTGTCATTCAAAATCTTCCTTAGGAACTTTTGCTTTTGTCACAAGTTTCACTCCGATGTTCTTTTGTGCCAACAATCTGCATCCACTACATGGGAATGTTTTGGGGTTTTTTTTATCCATTCAAATGCACCAAAAATAAAAAATCCTTTCAGGCTCCCTTTATACCAGATTACCATTACTACATGATTAGCCCTATTTCATTGCGTTGATCCTCCAGTGCATAGCAACGAATCAAGGATCCTCTAAAGGGCCATAATTGCCATGGGTGCACCTTGCAGCAGGGTCCTGGAGCATAGGGGCCGGAAAAGGTCTCTGGGCCATATGGAAAGACCAGACCCTTGATAGCTCGGGACCCTGCTGGAACTTTAGACATGGGACCTATAGACTTGAAATGATACCATTGATCTTGTAGAATATAGAGGTCGGATTTGCCATAGACCCATAGAAAAATACTTAAATGGGGGGTTTATTAGCTGTAAATAAGTTAATGTGCCACTTTTTCGCTTCCAAACTCTTGGCTTATGGTTGTAGGTTTGACACCGGACAGCTTTTCTCATGACCAGGTAAAAACTTGTTAACTGGTAATGTCAATAGCTGAGCCAGCCCCCTTCTCTCAGGGAAGGGGGCTGGCTGCCATGAAATCATGGATTTTCTTTCTCCTCTGGAGCAAATAATGAACGTTCGTGTTGAAAGCTGAGGATTAATACAGAAAAAACATAGGACGTTTTCCAAACGTTTGACTATATAAACACTGACCTTGAAACTGGAATACTCTTAGGGAACAAATCGTTCTTGTACCATCTTGGCAGAATAGAGATCTCTTTGTTAGGTGGATTTGCTCATTTTTCTGCATTCTTTTTATGCCGGTCATTGGGAATTTTTTTTTTACAGTACATGTCAGCGTGACAATAAATAAACCCGCCTGTCACCGGTCATCATGGAAGCAGCCACTCCGCTACTATCGGTAGCCTATTGATTTATGACAGAGATAGATAATGGGTAATCGTGGGCTCCGGATGAATCTATTTAAATACTGTCAAATTAGACGTTCCCGGTGCAATTCCAATAGGCCACATAGATGGCAGTGGCAGCGTGGCAATCAGTGTTGGACACCCCTGTCTGAGAAGCGTGTGCAAGTGTGCCGCCCCCGTGGAAGCAGCCGAGCTGCTCGGATCTGGGTTCTCAGTGGCTCGAGAGTCTCCAGACCCGGGGGTCGTGCGGCCACTCAAATGAAGGGGGTATTTACAAGGGGTTATAGAGTTCGTGACGCCACCCGTGGTGCGTGGTAACTGGAGTGAATACTGCCGCTGCCGTTGGGGAGTACCCGGGGTGATGACGGGGGGCAGCCAGGTGTTGTGACCCTCCAAAGGTAGGGGGAATGCCCCGGGACTCGGTGTGGGGAATAGGCCGTGGGATGCAGGGATCACTCTCTGGTACTCACTCAGTCCATTAAGCAGACACTGACAACCCGGGAAAACCAAATCACTGGACACCGCTGCCGCTGAGGGGAGCTGGTTCGGGTACCGTCCCAAATGGTGCTGCCTGGTGATCCGTGACCTGCCTCCTGGCACCAAGTTTACTTCTCTGGTGGTCCCGGTAGTGTGTAACTTGCCGGTTCCCACTCCCCACTGTGGCTAAGTATGGGAGCTTGCTCTCAGGGCTCACGCTTGGGATTTTCTGGACTGTTTTGAATGGAAAGTCCTATTCCCCTCGTTGCGCTAGTACCCCGATTTTGGAGCGGTTTTGAACGAATCTTGAAGGCTCCGTTCTCCATGGGTAAATTATCGCGTTGCAGGCAGTTACTCCCTGACCTAGGGTCCACGTACCCCGTCGTGCCTTGGTCCTGGACCGGTGATGGTGCAAGGCCGCCGGCTCTCCTGCTCGACAGACCCGAGCCCCTTGCCACGATCCCCTGCGACCGGGGATCCAACTTCTGTAGGGCCAGACCACCGTCTGCAACCTAGACAGTATCCTCATGGGAGTCACCGCGCCCGACCTCCTCACAGCTCGAGAGCTACTCTCTTACCACCACTCTCTAACCGACTGACTACACGCCTCACCTTGACCCCCCAGGTGGGCGACTTTATTCCACTCAAGCCGTCCACTGGTGTGTCTGGTGGGTGTGGTGCAGGGTGTATGTAGGATTTGATTTGCTGTTGGAGGCAACACCATTTGGTTAGGAACTCATAACCAAGAGGGAGGTGAGTATTGCAAGGGAGTCTAGATTGTGCAATAGCCTGTGACGACCTGATAGTCCAGGGGCGTCACACAAGCTCTGCTCATCCTGTGCTTTCTGGTTCATGAATAGAATGCCAGCGCTACAGTGCTTACTGCCATACAGAAAGGTCAGGAGGAGTGAGCATGTGCAGGTGTCCACTTTCAATTATTGCAGCATTCACTAAACTGGCTGCAATACCAGACACAGCCATTTAATCAGTGTGGCGCTGTTTCTTGCTAAGATTCACATCAATATTAAAGCAGTGGTTTGTTTTTACTGTGTTTGTTTTTTCAGTGCTGTACTGCACAGGAAAAAATCCCGATTCATGTCACCTGAGCTGCAGTACTAAAAACAACCTGAGAAAAAGTGTGGTGCTGTTTCTAGGAGAACGCATCATGTACAGCCCTTGAAAATACCCCTGTGAATGTCTCATAGTCTCCCTCCACAGATACTCGTGTTTCACCTACTGCAGAGGATCTGCTCCTCTAAGTTGGATAATTAATCTTTTGTTACAGGGAATGTGTCTCCAGGTTTTTGCCACCTAAGAGCAGCGTAATGTAGAGACAGAGACCCTGATTCCAGCGATGTGTCACTTAACTTATTTCTGCAGTTTTAATGAAATCACTGTTCTTTTCTGCTGCAGTTCCATCAGTTCTATGATTGTATAACCCCACCACACCATTGATTGTCAGCTTTCTGCCTATGCACAGTGCACAGAGCTGCCAATCGGTGGTGGGGGTGCGGTTGGACTACATGGTAGCAGGTTTACTAGCCCTCTAGTGATCTGGTCATGCTGATAATTCTCAGATTTTATTAAAACTACAGCAAGTGGCCCCTTAAAGGGAGTCAGTCAGTGCAGAATGACTGTTCAAACTAAGCACAGATGCTCAGTACATCATGGCAGGGCCAAACATTTAAATCCACCTGTTTGGTGACTTTTTTTACCTCGGTATTTGTAGCCAAAACCAGGAGTGAATAGACAATTCAAAAGTGGTGCTCGTGTTTCTATTATACTTTTCCTCTGATTGTCCTACTCCTGGTTTTGACTTGGGCCACGTGCACACGTTCAGTATTTGGTGAGGTTTTTTTTTTTTACCTCAGTATCTGTAAGTTAAAACCAGGAGATCACATGCCTTCGGACCTCCTTAGGTACAGTACAGACCAAAAGTTTGGACACACCTTCTCATTCAAAGAGTTTTCTTTATTTTCATGACTCCGAAAATTGTAGATTCACATTGAAGGCATCAAAACTATGAATTAACACATGTGGAATGAAATACTTAAAAAAGTGTGAAACAACTGAAAATATGTCTTATATTCTAGGTTCTTCAAAGTAGCCACCTTTTTGCTTTGATTACTGCTTTGCACACTCTTGGCATTCTCTTGATGAGCTTCAAGAGGTAGTCACCGGAAATGGTTTTCCAACAGTCTTGAAGGAGTTCCCAGAGATGCTTAGCACTTGTTGGCCCTTTTGCCTTCACTCTGCGGTCCAGCTCACCCCAAACCATCTTGATTGGGTTCAGGTCTGGTGACTGTGGAGACCAGGTCATCTGGCGTAGCATCCCATCACTCTCCTTCTTAGTCAAATAGCCCTTACACAGCCTGGAGGTGTGTTTGGGGTCATTGTCCTGTTGAAAAATAAATGATGGTCCAACTAAACGCAAACCGGATGGAATAGCACGCCGCTGCAAGATGCTGTGGTAGCCATGCTGGTTCAGTATGCCTTCAATTTTGAATAAATCCCCAACAGTGTCACCAGCAAAGCACCCCCACACCATCACACCTCCTCCATGCTTCACGTTGGGAACCAGGCATGTAGAGTCCATCCGTTCACCTTTTCTGCATCACACAAAGACACGGTGGTTGGATCCAAAGATCTAAAATTTGGACTCCTCACACCAAAGCACAGATTTCCACTGGTCTAATGTCCATTCCTTGTATTTTTTCGCCCAAACAAGTCTCTTCTGCTTGTTGCCTGTCCTTAGCAGTAGTTTCCTAGCAGCTATTTTACCATGAAGGCCTCCTGCACAAAGTCTCCTCTTAACAGTTGTTCTAGAGATGTGTCTGCTGCTAGAACTCTGTGTGGCATTGACCTGGTCTCTAATCTGAGCTGCTGTTAACCTGCAATTTCTGAGGCTGGTGACTCGGATAAACTTATCCTCCAGAGCAGAGGTGACTCTTGACCTTCCTTTCCTTGGGCGGTCGTCATGTGAGCCAGTTTCTTTGTAGCATTTGATGGTTTTTACCACTGCACTTGGGGACTCTTTCAAAGTTTTTCCCAATTTTTCGGACTGACTTACCTTAATTTCTTAAAGTAATGATGGCCACTTGTTTTTCTTTACTTAGCTGCTTTTTTCTTGCCATAATACAAATTCTAACAGTCTATTCAGTAGGACTATCAGCTGTGTATCCACCAGACATTTGCACAACACAACTGATGGTCCCAACCCCATTTATAAGGCAAGAAATCCCACTTATTAAACCTGACAGGGCACACCTGTGAAGTGGAAACCATTTCCGGTGACTACCTCTTGAAGCTCATCAAGAGAATGCCAAGAGTGTGCAAAGCAGTAATCAAAGCAAAAGGTGGCTACTTTGAAGAACCTAGAATATATGACATATTTTCAGTTTCACACTTTTTTGTTAAGTATTTCATTCCACATGTTTTAATTCATAGTTTTGATGCCTTCAATGTGAATCTACAATTTTCAGAGTCATGAAAATAAAGAAAACTCTTTGAATGAGAAGGTGTGTCCAAACTTTTGGTCTGTACTGTATGTGGACCCAGGTGTACCTTCTACCTTATCACTTCTATACCTGCACCCCTGACCACTCTCTATTTTGAAAGAAAGGGATGTTACCCAACAGTTCTCTCCATCATTGTGGCTATGTTTCTTCTCTCAGGCTGCGTTTACACTCTGTCGTCATTCTGCTATTTTTACTGCTTTCCTGCACAATGGCAGCCATTCTCATCGGCTGCTCAGGTGATAGAGCTGTTTCCTAGCAAGATTAAGTGATTATACAGGGGAAAAAAGTAAAAAGACCCGAGCGGCACGTGGCTACTGATGCAGCAGGACCACTGCCTGTGAACGAAGCCTTAAGGGTACTTTACACACAGCGATATCGCTATCGCTAGCGAGCGTACCTGCCCTCGTCCATTGTGCGTCATGGGCAAATCGTTGCCTGTGGCGCACAACATCGCTTACGCCCGTCACATGTACTTACCTGCCTAGCGACGTCGCTGTGGCTGGCGAACCGCCTCCTTTCTAAGGGGGCAGTTTGTGCGGCGTCACCGCAACGTCACTAAGCGGCCGCCCAATTGAAGCGGAGGGGCAGAGATGAGCGGGACGTAACATCCCGCCCACCTCCTTCCTTCCTGATTGCGGGCGGCCGCAGGTACGAGGTTGTTCCTCGTTCCTGCGGTGTCACACATAGCGATGTGTGCTGCCGCAGGAACAACAAACAACCTGCGTCCTGCAACAGCAACGATAATCGGGAAAGGAACGACGTGTCAATGATCAACGATTAGGTGAGTAATTTTGATCGTGAACGGTCGTTCGTGCGTTTCACACTCAACGACGGCGCTAACGAGGCCGGATGCGCGTCACGAATTCCGTGACCCCAACGACATCTCGTTAGCGATGTCATTGCGTGTAAAGCGGCCTTTAATCCCGTCAATAACTGAGCCATTTTTGGTATAGTTTAATAACGAATTGACACATTTTCTGTAAAAATGTTTGTAATTCAGTGGTTTTGTGCCGGCTGCTATTGTGCTGCAAATAAGTGACAGGCTGACAATGGAGAAGGAAGGGAGTTTATTATAGCAAGACATCGTGCATAGACGGCGCTTTCATAGGTTGCCATTTACAAACCCGCAGTGCAAATATTATACTATGTGCCCAAAACATAAGAAAATGTGTACGCTGCTAGTAGAGTTGTGCGCCTTCAGACGCTGCAGAGAAAGCCGAATGACTTTCTGGGATATTATCTAAATGTGCGGTATCAATAAAATCCTATCCCCTACACTCTGCGCCGCAAAACAATAGTAGGTGTTATAGCGTCCCTATGATCACCAAACCCGTACAGTCCGAGAGATCAGGGTTCATTTGGATATTGTCTAAGGACTAGAGCGAAACAGACCACAACTGATTAGGACTCATTCAGACGTCATATTTTTGGGAAGGTACAACTGCTGTGCGCGTTTTTCAAGGATAGCACTTATACCTATAATAATCAGTGGGGTCATTCATATGTCCGTGATTTTTTTGTAGACCACGGAAACTTCCAATATTGATCCAAGTGTCTGATCAAAATCAGCAATGCAGGTCTAAAGGCCCCATTACACACAGCGATATCGTTAACTATATCGCTAGCGAGCGCACCCGCCCCCATGGTTTGTGCATCACGGGCAAATCACTGCCCGTGGTGCACAAAATCGTTAGGAGGCATCACACGGACTTACCTGCCTAGCAGCGTCGCTGTTGCCGGCGAACCGCCTCTTTTCTAAGGGGGCGGTTCGTTCGTCGTCACAGCGGCGTCACTAAGCGGCCGCCCAATAGAAGCGGAGGGGCGGAGATGAGCGGCCGTAACAGCCCGCCCACCTCCTTCCTTCCTCATTGCCGGCGGCTGCAGGTAAGCTACAGTTCGTTGTTCCCGCGGTGTCACACGTAGCGATGTGTGCTGCCTTGGGAACGACGAACAACCTGCGACCTCAACAATCAACGATATTTTGAAAGTGAACGACGTGTCAACGATCAACGATAAGGTGAGTATTTTTGATCGTTAACGGCCGTTCGTTGGTGTCACACGCAACGACGTCGCCAACTATGCCGGATGTGAGTCACGGAATCCGTGACCCCGGCGATATATATCGTTAGATACGTCGTTGCGTGTAACGGGGCCTTAAAGGTGGAGGAAAAAAATCTACAAACGCTATTGTCAGTTTTTCTGGTGGTGACAGGATTGGACTACCTGTCTTCAGGTTTACTAGTCCTCTACAGATAGTCTCCTGCGGATAAAACAGCGATTTTATAAAAACTACAGCAAGCAGCTCAGTAAGTGACACATCAAGTCCGGTGTTGTTTACAACAGAATTCTGGAGGGAAAACTTTGCTAAATCTGTTCCTATCTCTCTATATTATGATGTTTTTAGATTAGGTGCCAAAAACCTGGTGACAGGCTCCCTTTAGGGCATGATGATATGAAGTGCAACCAAAAAATATGTTCTTTCAGGACCGATAATGCTATTAATCAGCAGATATTGTGTTAATCTGCAGGTTAATTGCTTTCTGAAGATTCCCAGGTGCTATACTGAAAGTTCGGCACCTGGGAGAAAATTATTTTTTTTTTTCTCCCAGAAGCTGCTGGCTTTCAGTCCTGCAGGCGTGTCCGGCGTGGCTACAATCATTGCTCAAGCAGTAAGGGCAGGAGTTGTAATCACACCCCGACACTGACTGTCGGCTTAGTAATGCATCAATACAAAACGAGCGGTCAGTCAGTGTTTGGGGTGTGCTTATATGCCCGCCACCCTCAGTGCTGTGAGCAGGGATTGTAGCCACTCCAGGCATGGTTGAGTGACTGAAAGCTGTCAGTTTCTGGGAGAAATAAAGTTACTTTTCCTCTGGTGCTGCACTTTCAGTTCTGTGGCCGGACACCTCTACTAACTTACAGATCAACCCAATATCTGCAGGTTAATAGAGTTATCAGACATGACAGGTTCCCATTTACTTACTTTTATAAGGTCACTTGTGCTGTGAAATGTGGATGCAGGAACGTTCAATAGCTAGGACTCAATTGATGGATATTCTGTTGCTATGTTATGAAGGTCTTTGGTTAGACTACCTTCTTAAAAGAGTTGTGCTCTTAGGACACCTCCTGTCTATACACCCTATTGGGGTGTATGGAGTTTTAAAGGGGGCTCCAGGGACCCCTCTGAGTCAAGCTGAGTCTTTGGCATTCAGTGGCTCCTCGTAGAATTATGAAGGTATGATTGTGCCTGAAGTTGTGTGTTCAGATGGTTGTGTTCAAACTAGTTGGAGAAACTTAGAGAACCTATTAGGACAATTTTACTATAGAAACTTGCTGTATAGCTCCTAACACAACAATTAAAGTGATTGTGATGGGATATGCGTCAGAGCAGTGAGGGACGCCAGGCCAAGGAACAAGCCAAAGGGCTTTATTGGAACCACAAAGATAAAACACCAAACAAATATAAATCCTTAAAGTCTGCAAGGAGTCCACAACAAAACAAAAGTTCCAGGGGCGCCTCCCGGTATTCCAACGCCAGGGAAAATATGCCAATGGTCCTTATATGAGTTCCTTGAGTCCAACAGGGTGAACAACAAAACGCAATCCCACGTGGCCACTGATCTCCAATCTGTGACAGTCCATACACAGGCTCTAGGATCCAGCCTCAGCCATAGATTCTAGTCCTTCTCCAGCCAAGATCCAACTAACTGAATTAACATGGGTTTCATTGTTCTTCTCTCCTGGGAGCAGCCCCTTAGGTGGGCAGAAGAGTCCAACTCCCCCTGGACACTTGATACATGAATGGACTTTAGAGTCCTGGCTCTTTCTTGTTTACCAAGTTGTGGATTGGAGAAGCCCCATGCTGAGAAGAACAAACAATCCCCCACCAGTAGCACATACAGGACAGTCAAGGAGAGACAGACTATTACACCATGACCAAAGGCGGGGGAGGGACACACTGTTACAGTGATGCCCGTTTCATAGTAATTCAGTGTGCCAGCGCTGAGAAATCCAGATTTGAAGCCACATGCAAATTAGCCTGGAAGTGCACAGGGGCGTGTCAGTGCACTTTGAGCACACGCCCCCAGTGCACTTTCAGATGAGTTTACATGGGTCTTCAAGGCTTGATTTCTCGGCTTTGACACATCGGATTATTACAAAATAGGTCTCATTTAAATTGTTATACTATGATCTTGACAGCCATATCCGCAGTTTCTGTAGTAAAATCGTCCTGACAAAATCCACTTAATATTTTTGAGCTCCACCAATGTGTTTATGAACATTTTCTTTAATTTTTCTATATTTTTTTTCTGTTTTTATTTTTATACGAATATTTTTATTCTTTGTCTCTTAAGATGCCCACTTACAGGTGACCTTTATCTAACAAGCTTCTTACCAGGTGACCTCCTGAGGATCCTAGTCTATTTGTATGGACATTGGCAGAAGACAAAACAATAGTTTTAAGATGAGCAAATAAGGTCACCATCAATACAAAAGGCAGCGTTCACTTCTCCACGTTTCGATTTTGTGATTAGCGCTCTTAATCCGTCCGTTATTTGTTTATCTTACTGCCCGTATTCGGTGATCGTCTTTACTGCATGATCTTTTGACAGGTTTTATGTTTTCATTACCTGGTGGGAACAAGGTTTAGGTTTGTTTGTTAAACTTGGTCTCCGAGGAGGATGTCTGGCATCAGTAGGCACGAATAATATCTTCCTTGTTGGGATAACCCAGATTTGGGCGCACGGTGGCACATGCAAATGTTTTTACAAAAACATATGGGATATAAAGTTGTAATTGTCTTCTCGGTAGACAGAAGCCTAAATATTATTCTTATCAACAAATGTGGCGTCACACAGACAGATACTTTTTTTATTCTTTTTTAGCTTTTGTATGCCCTTGGGTGCTGTTTGGGTCTAAGTTTCCAGATTGTGGCGTTAGAGGAAAGCTATTTTTTTAAGATTGAGTGAGTTGAAGTTATCAAAAATGAGACAGACATTACCTTCAAGGTAGATGATGTGAATTCCAAGCAGAGAGCCAAAGAGACAATTGGTCTACGGCTCCAGCAGTCCAGAGGACCCACCTGAAAATGTCAGCATATCCTAGAAGCCCAAACTCCTTTCTCTTAGGCCTCATTTAGACGTCCATTTTGCACGTACATGTTCTATTTATTTTTCATGGATACAACATGTATTCATTATAGACTATAAGACTGTTCACACGTCCGTTTTTTCCAGAATCACTGATGCAAAGGGCCAATACAACTGTGGGTCCAAAACAACCGCCGATGGGTCCAAAACTACTGCCGACGGCCTGACGGGTCCAAAACAACCGCCGACAGCGCGGCGGGTCCAAAACTACCGCCGACGGCCCGATGGGTCCAAAATAATAATATTTATTCATTTATATGGCGTTATTAATTCCACAGCACTTTACATGCATTGGCAACACTGTCCCCATTGGGGCTCACAATCTAGAGTCCCTATCAGTATGTCTTTGGAGTGTGGGAGGAAACCGGAAAAACCCGGAGGAAACCAATGGAAACACAGAACATACAAACTCATTGCAGATGTTGTCCTTGGTGGGATTTGAAGCCAGGACCCCAGCGCTGCAAGACTGCAGTGCTAACCACTGAGCCACCACAAGACTGCAGTGCTAACCACTGAGCCACCATGCCATCCACCAATAATAACCTCTAATGGCCACCGATGGGTCCAAAACAACCGATGAAGGCCCTGCGGATCCAAAACAACCGCTGAAGGCCCTGCGGGTCCAAAACAACCACTGAAGGCCCTGCGGGTCCAAAACAACCACTGAAGGCCCTGCGGGTCCAAAACGGCCACCAACGGCCCGGTGCGTCAAAAAAGAAATAAAAGCTGACTGCATCAGTACAGTTTGTTGTTTTTTTACATACGTGTTTAAACATGAACGAGTGAATGGGTTCTTATGGTAAGTTCACGTGTTGATTGTGTTGAAAATTTTACCAATGGAATAAATCAGAGGACAATTTGACTATCCCTTACACAGTAGATTCTTGTTAAGTTTCATCGATATCTAAGACCTCAGGATAGATGCCACATCTAGCCCAAGATTCAGACGCAAGTGGTTTTTCTCATACACAAAAAGAAAAACGGGCCGAAGTTCATCAGTGTTTTTGATGAGATTTTCATCTGTTGTCAGTGTTTCATCTGATTTTCTCATATGCATTAAAAAAATGCAAAGCTTCTCTCCAAAACAATGTAAAAAATGGATAGTGCATAAATGGCAGACTCCATGGCTGCTCCTGGTGTCTGCAGCACTGAGCACATGTCTACTCTGCTGCACCCAGTAACTGAGCTCAGCAGCTCTGACCGAGTTGACAACACAAGCCGCTGAGCTCATTTATAGCTACGATGTTGTCGACATGCCGTCAGCACTGCAGACAATAACCTACACCAGGAGCAGTGATGGAGTTGTAACGGGGTGCCAGGGGTGCCTCGGGGGTTGCAGTCATGGCCCCTTTTTCTCTCAGGCTTACCCCTGGCTCCGCCGTCACTATCGGGACAGGAGATGTCTTGGTGGGGCAGAGTGTGGTGGTGCAGATGTCATCCGACGTACAAACACTTTCCAGGCATGATTCAGTGCAAATAAAAGACATTCTTTATTACACAGCTCTTCACACAACCGGCAGTTACAAATGACTTCACGCTTTCTTTAGCTGGGGGAAAGCCTGTCCTGACGTCTCCTCCAGTGGGGATGTGCCCGGCTAATCTGCTTCACCTGGCTCCCACTACGGCTACCCACAGACCGGACCCACACCGGTACTGCTTCGCACTTTGAGGTTCCGCCCGCTCCTTTTCTCTCCGGCTTCCCTATTCTTCCAGCTCCCACACTCTGCCCCTGCTCTGCTTCTTCTCTCCCGTCCCGGACACAACTGCCTTCTAGATCTCACACTTTCCTCAACAACACTTTTCCTCCCTCCCCTTTCTGCTGCCGGCTCCTCCTCTCCTCTGTGGTGACAGCCGTCCCATCCAGCCACTAGGGGGATCCACTAAAACAATATAATAACAATAAAAACATTTTTATTAATATCAACAACGTTCCGGGTAGACTGCTTCTTTGTAAGGGGTCTGCCCACCCCTTACATACCTCCCCTCTTTAAGCCTAAGCCTCCCGGCAAGGCATAAATCTAAAACTACATTTAAACTAAACAAAGTCATTTCAATAAAACTACGAGCATGTTCAACTTTGGGCAACCGCAAGGGGCGCACCAGTCCAGCGCCCGGAGTCCCTCCTGGAAGCTCCCGGTCTTAGTCGTGCCCGGAGGCCGTCGGCAGGCACTCCCGGTCTTAGTGGAGTTTCTGCCCGGAGGCTTTTGCAGCACTCCCGGTCTTAGACGTTAGACGGCAGGAACACAACTCTGCAAAATCTTCTTAACGACGCGGAGGGAGCCCCTGGCTCAGTCCAGCATCAGGCTCTCTCCGGGCTCAGCAATTTGAACGGTTACAAACAGCACAGCTTCTTCCGGCTCAAAACAACACCGGTGTTTAACAAAAACAGGCCCGCCATCTTCCGGTCTTGAAAATTCACTCCGGATGATAGGCACGTTGCCATTCAGCTCGTTGGGCCTTCACGTAATCCGACAAGGACTGCCCGGGCAACCGGCGCAGCCTCCGGAAGGGCTCGTAATTGGCGGGTTGCTCCGCTGTCTCAGTCTCCGGCTTTGTCTCTTCTACCCCCGAAGGGGGTGAGGGGGTCGCTGCACGGGACGGCTGGGGGCTGCCCATGACGATTACCGGATGAGTAGTCAGGTTTTGGTGAATAGCCAGCACCGCCGATGTTCCCTTCTCTGGGTCAGCGCTCGGTCCGGGCAGGACTTCCGGGGCTACGGCTAGTGTGCGTCTCGGGTGGGAGAGCTCAGCTAGTACCGGTCTTTGCTGTGCCCGCCGCCGGTACTGGCATTCTTCCCACTCCAGTTCTTGCTGCCATTGAGCAGCCTCTTGGGTAGTAGGCATCCGGGTCACTCCGACCGCAAAGAGGCCTCGGCATCCCACCTCTCTCATAAACCGCACCTTTTCTCCCGGATTTAAAGTGTGCAGGCGTTGCGGCAGGCCTTCAATGTCCAGGTTCACCCGGTTATAGAAGTAGTGGTCACCGGTTTCCTCATCCTCGATAAAACCATACCCCTCCTTCTGGTTAAACTTTACCACAGTTCCTATGGTACACTGTTGTTCGAACTCCGCACTCCGGGGACCAGCCATCATTTCCCGGGCCACGGTCTCGGCCAGCAGCCTCTCCTGTACCGGGTCCGGTTCTGGGGATGGGGACTTTCGTTGAGGCAGGGGTGACGGCTGTACTGGGTCCCAAAAGAAGCCCCACTCGTCCCTTTCTAGCTTCCGGGCGTGTGATTCTTCCGGAGCCAGAACTGGAACGTGTGTCGAAGATCCCACCGCGACTAGCGGGGGTATCTCCAGGTATGGGTATGGGGTTCCCAGGGGCCGGTTCCCCGACGGCAGCTGAGCGGTGTACGTCTCTCGGACCTCGGTCGTGGTCTCTCCGGTCACAGCGTCCCAAGTCGTAACCCAGGTCACTTTTGTGGTTCGCCCCGGTCCTCCGGGCACAGCCGGTAAGTGAGAGGGAAATCCCTCCACAGACGCAGCCGCAATCTGCTTCTGGTGTCTTCTGTCCAGACCAGGCGCGACCAACGCAGCTTGTTGTCCCTCGGAGTTCTCCATCTTGCCTGCAGTACGTGTCTCTGGTAAGGGCGTCAGGGTCGGTGGAGATGCTGGAGGAAGTGGAGGCGGGCTTATTTTTCCCGCTCTTGGGTATACTCCACCCCCAGTCTCACACAACAGCTCAACCCCTCCGCGGCGGTACTTCTTTTTCTCCGAAACACCGCCCATTTCACATATCTTCATCCGTGCCCTGGGACCGGCACCTCCCCTCTTTGGGCGGAGTACTCCGAACTTCTTTTTCGGCACCGGCCAGCCCCAGGCTCTTCTTTTGGCGCCAATTCTTCGCGCGCTTTCTGTGTCCTTGAAGATGACGGCCATCTTGCCGCCATCTTGTGCCCGGTCCAACGCCTTAGGCACTACTTCTTCTTCCCACCAAGGGATCGGGACTCTTCTCCAATAATCCGGATCCTGTGCCCTAGGCACCACTTGGTCTCCGTCTTCTTGGGTCGGGACCCCTTGCATATAATTCGCATCCTGCCGACTACGCCACATGTAACGGGGTGCCAGGGGTGCCTCGGGGGTTGTAGTCATGGCCCCTTTTTCTCTCAGGCTTACCCCTGGCTCCGCCGTCACTATCGGGACAGGAGATGTCTTGGTGGGGCAGAGTGTGGTGGTGCAGATGTCATCCAACGTACAAACACTTTCCAGGCATGATTCAGTGCAAATAAAAGACATTCTTTATTACACAGCTCTTCACACAACCGGCAGTTACAGATGACTTCACGCTTTCTTTAGCTGGGGGAAAGCCTGTCCTGACGTCTCCTCCAGTGGGGATGTGCCCGGCTAATCTGCTTCACCTGGCTCCCACTACGGCTACCCACAGACCGGACCCACTCCGGTACTGCTTCGCACTTTGAGGTTCCGCCCGCGCCTTTTCTCTCCGGCTTCCCTATTCTTCCAGCTCCCACACTCTGCCCCTGCTCTGCTTCTTCTCTCCCGTCCCGGACACAACTGCCTTCTAGATCTCACACTTTCCTCAACAACACTTTTCCTCCCTCCCCTTTCTGCTGCCGGCTCCTCCTCTCCTCTGTGGTGACAGCCGTCCCACCCGGCCACTAGGGGGATCCACTAAAACAATGTAATAACAATAAAAACATTTTTATTAATATCAACAACGTTCCGGGTAGACTGCTTCTTTGTAAGGGGTCTGCCCACCCCTTACAGAGTCTCAGAGCTGGACCTGAGGAGGGTGAATAATGCACAGTTTGTTTGTTTTTTAACCGCTTACCGACATCTGCCATACATGTATGGCACAATGCCACTCTCAAACATTGACAGCGATATTACCAGTGTGCCGACATGGGGATGCTCGATTCTATGCATCCAGCGGTGCTCCTGTAATGTGATTGTGGGGCGCTTATGGGTTGATGTGACAACCGGGGTTCTGCTGAAGACCTCCATACTTGTCATTACAGAGTTACTTTGAACCTGCTGGGCTTTAAAGGGACTCTGTCAGCAGATTTCTGCAATGTAATCTGAAGACAGCATGCTGCACTGGTTTAAACAGATATTAGCACAGGTGTCTTATCTCAGTCTTTTTTTTTGTTTGTTTTACCTGCAATGTTAGTTTAAACCTTTTATCTTTATCATAAGTGGGTCTCAGCAGCCTGTGAGTTGTTGTAGTCTGACGCCGCCCCGTTCTGTAATTGGCAGCTTCTGTCTATGGAAATGTACACTGAAAGCCTGGTGTGGGCAGGAGCAGCTCTCAGAACTCTGCTAAATGCAAAATCTCAAATCTTTCACTGTCAGAACACCTGCTAATCTAAGGGCGTTGCCACATGGGACGATCTATCGGGCGATCGCACGAGCGATCGCACCCGCCCCCGTCGTTTGTGCGTCACAGGCAATTTGTTGCCCGTGGCGCACAAAGACGTTAACCCCCTGTCACACGCACTTACCTCCCTAACAACGTCACTGTGGGCGGCGAACATCCTCTTCCTGAAGGGGGAGGGACGTTCGGCGTCACAGCGACGTTACACAGCCGCCGGCCAATAGAAGCGGAGGGGCGGAGATGAGAGGGACGTAACATCCCGCCCACCTCCTTCCTTCCTCATTGCCGGCGGGATGCAGGTAAGCTGTGTTCGTCATTCCCGGGGTGTCACACGGAGCGATGTGTGCTGCCTCAGGAACGATGAACAACCAGAGCACAGAAGGAGGACCGAAATTTTGAAAACGAATGACAGGTCAACGAGCAACGATAAGGTGAGTATTTTTGCTCGTTCGCAGTCGTTCGTAGCTGTCACACGCTACGATATGTCTAACGATGCCGGATGTGCGTCACGGAATCCGTGACCTCGACGACATATCGCCTGATATATCGTAGCGCGTGACGCCGCCCTAAGTGATAAGTCACTGCCTACATGCTTCTTTTAGATGAGGTAGCAAAAACTTGCTGACAGATTCCCTTTAATAGAGACCATGATTTTTGCTTTGTACAGCAGTACTGTGGCATTGCTGTATATAGCACAAACGATCAGAAAATCGACAGTTCGAGTTCCCTAAGGGGACTAATACAGTGAAAAGTAAAAAAAAGATTAAAAAAAAAAGACATTAAAAGTTCAAATCGCCCCCCCTTGCACACCCACTAATAATAAAGGTAATAAATTTAAAACAATACACATATGTGGTGTCGGCATGTTCAGAAAAGTCCGATCTGTCAAAATATAAAAATAGTTAACACTGGTAACATTGGTAAACAGGAAAACATTTAAATACGCCGTAATTAAATTTTTTGAGTCGCTGCAATACCATAAAAAATGCTGTAACAAGCGATCAAAATGTTCTATCCATCCCAAAATGGTAGCGGCAAGAACGTTGTCTCGCCTCTGAAAAAATGAAGCTTTCAACAGGCTCTAGTGATTGAAAAGTAAAGTTACAGGTTTTGGAAAATGGCAACACCACACAAAAATATTTTTTTTTTCTTTTTTAACTTTTTGATTTGATATTTTTTCCACCACAAAAATTAAAAAAAAAAAAACCTGGACATTTGGGATCGCCACAATATACTAATGAGGAGAATCATATTGCAAAGTCCTTTACCACACAGTGTACACTGTATAAAGAATTCCCAAAAAATGTAAATATTGCATTTTTTTCACAATTTTAGCGCACTTAGAACATTTTTTTCCCCTTTTTCCAGTACATTATATAGTGGAATGAAGGGTGCCATACAAAGGTACAACTGGTCATGCAAAAAATAAGCTCTCATACGGCTATGTGGACAGAAAAATAAAAAAGGTTACGGCTTTGGGAATTAGTGGACGAAAAAACAAAGGCAGGCAGAAGACAGGGGTTTTCTGAAACAAAAAAAAAACTCTTTATGATTGATTAACAAAAAAAAAAATATATACCGGTATCTATTCCCCACTGGACTGT
This sequence comes from Anomaloglossus baeobatrachus, assembly GCF_048569485.1. NCBI lineage: Eukaryota > Metazoa > Chordata > Amphibia > Anura > Aromobatidae > Anomaloglossus > Anomaloglossus baeobatrachus. Next base: position 634,856,468 of record NC_134355.1, read on the forward strand.
TAAGCTCTGGATAAAATTCCCTTTTTGGATTTGGAAGGATGGTGAAGACCTTTTGTTCTTTCGGCCCCATACCACATTCCCAAGGAGCAAGATCTGATCTGTGATTGGATGAAGACTCCCTTAAAATTCTTGCCACAAATAAACTCTTTACCTTTTCAATCTAATTACATCACGTTAATGGAAATGTGATATCCCCTTCTAAATATTGTGCAGGATTTTCGTTTTATTTATTTGTAAGCCAAAAAAGCAAAAAAAAAAAAAATGCATTTTATTTCCGGGAATATTGGCGATTTTATGGAATTTATTAGAATTGTTAAAAAACTTTTTTTTATAAAAACTGTTCATTTAAAATTTAGTTTGATCTGTATCAAAAATGTTTCAAGTCATTTTATACTTCCTTGTTTAAAAGGTAAAAATCTCTTTTATTCCAAGCTTCGAAAAGCAAGGTTGAACATTTCCAAAATGTGTAGTGACTAGGATTCAAGTGCAATGTCACACACAACCAATGGGGGCTCTGTTTTTAGAGAAAAGCAGCAATGTTCTCACGGCTTATACACTGAGCAAAAAACACACTTCTTTTTGCTCCCATTTTTCAGGAGCTGAACTTGAAGATCTAAAACGTTTTCTATGGACACAAAAGGTCTTTTTCTCTCAAATATTGTTCACAAATTTGTCTAAATCTGTGTTAGTGAGCGCTTCTATTTTTACTGAGAATCCATCTACTTCATACACTCCCTGACAGAAGTTCTGTCGCTTATCCATGTTAAGTAAATAAAAGCTTATAACCTGATTTTTAAATTCATCCATTGGTTTTATAAATTACTCTTTTGAAAGCTGAAACCCTCCCAAATTTGATTTAGGTTATGAAAATAAAGCTGCTGCAAAGCTGCAATATTGATCATTTAATGAACACAGAAAGGTCACATTTTGGCAAGACAAAAGTTTTGTCGCCCACAGAAAGTAATGTGAAATTCAAACAAATAATTAACTTCTAATACAAAGATATGTTGCATAAGATTGGTGAATGAAGTTGTGGTGCTATTAGAGCCATATTTAATATTTTGAGTGACTTCCATGAGTTTGAAGGACTGCATCCATGCGGTTCAACAATGATTCATACAATTTATTGATGAAGTAATCAGGAATAGCAAAGAATGCAGTCTTACATGCCCCCGAGAGTTCATCTAGATTCTTTGGCTTTGTTTTCCAAGCTTCCTCTTTCATTCTACCCCAAACATGCTAAATGATGTTCATGTGTGATGACTGGAGTGGCCAGTCCTTGAGCACCTTTATCTTCTTTGCCAAGAGGAACTTTGTTGTAGAGTTGGATGTATGAGATGGAGCACCATCCTGCTGCAGAATGTGACCCCTTTTATGATTGGGAATGTAAGAGATAGCTAATGCTTCTTGATATTTTAGGCTATTGATATTGCCTTCCACCTTGCAAATGTTTTGCACCTCCATACTGAATGTAACCTCAGACCATGATCTTTCCACCACCAAACTTAACTGTTTTCTGGGTGTATTTTGGATCCATACGGGCTCCAGTAGGTCTCCTGCAGTATTTCCGGCGGCTGTGGTGTAATTCAACTGAAGATTCATCAGAGAAATCCACCTTCTGCCACTTTTCCAGTGTCCATCTGTTTAGCAGGCTATGGGACTTGGCAAAGGCCACACGGTTTTTTAATTGCCTTTTGTTTAGTGCTGGCTTCTGGGCACTGATTTGACCATGGAGGCAATTTCGAGACAGAATCCTACAAACTGTTCTAGTTGACACAGGGACTTGAGGTGACCAGGCCTGTTGGAGCTCTGCTGCAGTGGAAGAGGGGCTGGCTTTGGATTTTCTAACCAACAAACGTACCTCCTGAGCAGTTGTCTTGTGGAGTCTGCCAGACCTGGGCTTGTCAAAAACATCTCCAGTCTCTTCAAATATTTTTTTTTAATTCTTTGTACTTGACGCTGAGACATATATTAAAGGTGCCAGCCACCTCTGCAGTGGATCTGGTTTCAGCCTCTTGATAATCAAGACTTTGGTCGCAGGGTGGATTTTTGGTATGTTGTCAGAGGTCAAGTTGCGGTGCAACTGAAGGTCTAGGGTGCTGGGTTTCTTTTTATACACACCCACTAATTAACCGATCATTTAGTGAGCACAGGTGAGGATGTAAACTAGGATTGGGTGCATTATATGACAAGGCGACAAAACTTTTGTCTTGCCAAAATCTGACCTTTCTGTGTTCATTAAATGATCAATATTTCAGCTTTGCAGCAACTTTATTTTCATAACCTAAACCAAATTTGGGAGGGTTTCAGCTTTCAAAAGAGTAATTTATGAAACCAATGGATGAATTTAAAGTCAGGTTATAAGCTTTTATTTACATAACTTGGATAAGCAACAGAACTTCTGTCAGGGAGTGTAGGTGTGGAATATCAAGATACTGATTAGACAGCAGGATTATTGCAAACATTTTAGAGTGGCCTATTATTGTGGCCAGCATAAGGCACACCTGTGCAATAATCATGCTATCTAATTACATCTTTGTCACACCTGTGAAGAGGATGGATTATCTTAGCAAATAAGTGCTCACTAATATAGATTTAGACAAATTTGTGAACAGTATTTGAGAGAAAAAGGCCTTTTGTGTACATAGAAAAAGTCTAAAGCCTGCTTTACACCATACGATCCAGCATACGATATCGTATGCGATCGTACCCGCCCCCATCGTATGTGCGGCACGTTCAATTTGTTGAACGTGTCGCACAAACGAATAACCCCCCCGTCACAAGTACTTACCCGTCCATACGACTTCGATGTGGGCAGCGAACATCCACTTCCTGGAGTGGGAGGGACGTTTCGGCGTCACATTGACGTCACGCAGCAGCCGGCCAATAGAAGCGGAGGGGTGGAGATGAGCGGGACGTAACATCCTGCCCAACTCCTTCCTTCCACAATGCCGGTGGACGCAGGTAAGAGATGTTTGTCGTTCCTGTGGTGTCACACATAGCGATGTGTGCTGCCGCAGGAACGACGAACAACATCGTACCTGTGGCAGCAATGATATTAAGGAAAGGAGCGACGTGTCAACGATCACCGTTTTTGAACGATTTTTCGATCGTTGATCGTCGCTCTTTGGTGTCACACGCTGCGATGTCGCTACCGGCGCCGGATGTGTGTCACTAATGACGTGACCCCGACGATATATCGGTAGCGATGTCGCAACGTGCAAAGCACCCTTAAAGGACTGGATTTTGGGCAACACTTCCCTAGCCTAATGGAGATCACACGGATGGAGTAAACTGATGCCAATTTATACAATTACGTATAATATTGCTTGTGCTCCGTCATTTTATAGGCTTCTGGTCCTGTGAAACATCCATGGAGTCTTGTCTGCTCTCTCATGCAGAGGATTAGATATTTTTCCCCCTAGCTGAATCTTCACTTTTGGCTGAAAATGTTCTTCAAATGCCAGCAAAACAGTTAATAGTCATGGAATTTTATCTGTATTTTTCCTCCCCCAGTGATACATTTGTACTGCATGAATGATGTGTTGTACGCTTGTAGCAAAGTGTGGCTTTTTTTATTTATTTGCTAGCGCTGTGTTTCTGCAGGACTGGCTTGTATCACACGTAATGACCATAGCTCAACATAGGAACATAATGCCCGAAGCTCCTGGATACTGTGTACACTGCTCCTTGGAGTGTGGAGTGATGCCTTTCATTACCATGAGACCTCTTTATTACCGGAACGGAAACGTCGTTATGGAAGCTGGTACACATGTTTGCATTTGAACCTGAACTAGACGAACAGTACCAGCAAGAGTGGACCTGCTCCTTTAGTTAGTGGCATGCTTTTTAGAAGACCCATAAATCACCACTTTTGGGAAAGTCATTTTGGTTAATAAAGAGGAGAGATTATGCACCAAACACAGGAAAGCTGCACAGTCTGGTTGAATTCCCTTACCTAAAACTTGCCGTCAGGACTAGAGATGAGCAAACCCGTGTAAGTTTGGTTCGGCGGGTTCGAATAAGCTCGGTTTGGGACCCGGACTTGACCTGAACCCCAATGGAGGTCACTGATTGGGCACTTTGGGTCTCCGTCCACAAGCAGCCTGAAATACACAGATCACTTCCAGGGGCAGGTGGGCAATGTTTTTCCTTTTTTGTTTTTTTCTGGGTGCACCCTTCATCCAATCACACTGTTGTTACCCCCCGCCCGTGTGAGTCACTCACTGCAAGCGGCTCGCACTGGGTTGAGCGCCGACTGTACCTGAGCACAATGATGCTCGCACGAGTGGTTTGCATATGTAAAGCACCCGAACGCCGAACCCAAACTATGTTTTTTGGGAAAAGTCTGTGTTTGGTACGAACACCGAGCCTCGGGTTCACTCATCTCTAGTCAGGACCAGCCATCAACAGGAACCAAGGAAAATATTATTGACTGATGGCATTTCCCCTGTAGAGAAATCCTATTTCTGAGTATTTAACCTTGGTGTGAAGCTCAGGATCTATTAAAGGGAACCTATCACCAGATTTGGGGCTTATAAGCTGCAGCCACCACCACTGGGCTCTTATATACAGCATTCTAACATGCTGTATATAAAAGCTCAGGCCACTGTGTAGAACATAAAAATCACTGTGTAATACTCACCTAAAGGGTGGTGCGGTGCAGAGTGGTCGGATGGGTTTCTCCGTTCTCTGGGACCAGCGGGTCCTCTTTCAGCCATGTTTGTCCTCCTTCTGACGCCAGGGTGCATGACGCGTCCTACGTCATCCACACTAGCCGGCATTGAGGTCCTGCCCAGGTGCACTACAATACTTTGATCTATCCTGATCAGGGTAGATCAAAGTGCGCCTGCACAGGACCGCAATGCCGGCTAGTGTGGATGACGTAGGACGCATCATGCACCCAGGCTTCAGAAGAACGAAAAAGATGGCTGAAAGAGGAGGCGCCGGTACCGGAGAACAGAGACACCCATCCGACCACTCTGCACTGCACCACCCATTAGGTGAGTATTATAAAGTGATTTTTACGTTCTACACAGCGGCCTGGGTTCTTATATACTGTTGTATATAAGAGCCCACCTGTGGTTGCCGCAGCTTCTAGTCGCCAAATCTTGTGACAGGTTCCCTTTTTAATGTGTGGAATAATATAACTTTGTCATTACAAATCCAATGTTATGTGACCTTTTTAAAATTGGGGAACAGAGACGTACCTTGGGTGGACTGTAAGGTATCGGGACCTGCCAAAAGGATTATTGGACTATTCAGTGATTTTAGAAACTGGAGCTGATATATGGCTATCTTTGTGGGTTTCATGGAAGAGCGAATGATTCTTATTCAATAGAAAAAATTCTAAAGTGGTACAACGTCTCCTGATTAAAGAAGTAAATCATGGATCAAATTATGGGATGCAGAGATAATGAGATATTCTTGTTAGAACAATCCTCAAGACATTGGTGCACAGTTACTATGTCCTTTTACCCTGGCTGTAGGTTCTTAAAGGGAACCTGTCATCAGAAATTTTGCATTAAACCTAAAAGACTCCCCCTCTGCAGCTCCTGGACTGCATTCTAGCAAGGTTCCTGTTGTTCTTGTGCCCCCTTTCTGACCAAAATAAAGACTTTATAAAGTGGTACCTTTTTGTATTCAGATCTTGATAATGGTACACGGGGGCGGGCTCTCTGGTGTCCGTTAGTCTGCCTCCTGTCGCTTTAGGCCGTCCCCCATCACGCAATTTCATACCTCAGGAGGCCGCCCAGTGCGTCCGAGGTCTCGTGCATGCGCCGTGCCACTCTCGTGGGACTGTGCCATGTGCACAGTGTGACCGCTGGTGACGTGTTGCGCAGGCGCGAGATTATGGGCGGCGCTGTGATTTTCATCAGCAAGTACCCGCCCATAATCTCGTGCTCGCGCTTTCACCGCCGCCTCCACCGTTCTGCGCAAGAGCTGGCCAGCTTACCTCACGTCACCTCTTTGAAATTGCACGATGGGGGATGGCCTAAAGCGACAGGAGGCAGACTAATGGACACCAGAGAGCCCGCCCCCGTGTACCATTATCAAGATTTGAATACAAAAAGGTACCACTTTATAAAGTCTTTATTTTGGTCAGAAAGGGGGCACAAGAACAACCGGAACATTGCTAGAATGCAGCCCAGGAGCTGCAGAGGGGGAATCTTGTAGGTTTAGTGCAAAATTTCTGATGACAGGTTCCCTTTAAAGAAAAAAAAACTCCTTCACCCATCCTCCCCAGGTCCGGCAAGGAGTCTTCACTGCTGCTCCCGTTGTCTGCTACTGTCAGCAGCGCTGCAGCCAGTCAGCGGGCTCGTTGGCGCTGCCTGAGCTGATGACATGAGTCACTAAGTGCAAGGATAGTCCTGGGAGTGGACCCACTGGACCGTGCACTAGACTCCCCTGCGATGCCGCCTCGAGCGGACCCCTATACAGGGACTGTCGAGCGTAACAGCAAAGTGCCTAGATGCACGGAAGCCGGGATCAGCAAGAGTCACTGGATAGAGTCTTATAGATGCAGGATCCGATCTGAACCAGGTACAGGTTAACAGGATCAGGCAGAAGTCCAGAACTGAAGACTGGTGCAGGTCACAGGGATTAGGCTGAGGTCCAGGAGCGGAGACTGGTGCAGGTTAACTGGGTCAGGCTGGAGTGTGTGCTCAGGATGGTACTCAGATTCTGCAAGCAGAGACAGAGTTACACAAAGCACAGGCCTAGATGGCCCTGACCAACTGGTACAAGAGACAAGCTACAGGGATGCGTTGAACAAGCACTGGCCATGGGGAAGTGGAAGTCTTAAATACCCAAGGTTAATTAGTAGTCAAATCCGGGACAGCTATGCTGGCACTTTTTTAAAGCTAGGTATATGCACGCGCGCGGCCTCTAGTGTGCATGTGTGAGGCCCGCCACCCGGAAGTTAGAGCTGAGACCACAGCAGGAGAGGCAGGACGCTGGAGAGCAGGTGGCGGCAGTGAGTGTGCGGCGCGGAGCCAGGACTGACAGGGAAAAGGTATGAACGGGGTAGCAGGAGAGCGGGCTCGGCGGGGAGTTTGGGACCCCAGGAGTTGGAGTGACAGGTGGTGGGTGGCGCGGTGGGACTGGGAGTGTGACACTAAGCTTAGTTATTGGCTGCAGCACTTTTTATCCATCAGCGCTGCAGACAAAAACAGTGACCATGGGCAGCGGTAGAAATGAAGCACTGAACCTGGGATGGCTAGTAAAGAACAGTTTTGTTTATTTTTCTAAAAGAAACTGCAGCCAGAGAAAATGGGTTTTCTGGAACTGGAAAACCTCTTTAATTTGCATCAAAGACAGTCATATAAGCCTTTCACCAGTTACTTTTTGTTTTCGGCACTTTCTGCAGCTTTCAGGTGGCGCCTTTATTATTTTTGTGTCAGCATACAAAAGACGTTAGCATATAATAATGATGCAGTGTAAAGTTTCACCAAAGTATATGTAAAATTTATCATCCATCATCTGATAAATTTGGCACATTTTCACTATACATGTGGGAGAGCTGTCATTTGGCAGCTGTCTATCCCGACTTCCCAAAATCATGACTGCTGAATTTGGGCAAGCATTGGTGTGTTTTGAACAGAAAAATGGGAGAAAGCCACTGCCAGACTCCTGTTTGGCAGCGGCTTATGTCAATTGAAAGGATTGGGTATTGAAATACGACCTGCCCAATCCTCCTCCTTTCTCATCTCAGTAACGCTGCAGTCAATCAGTGAGCTCAGCGGCTCTGAGCTGCTCCAGCCACCAACTTGGGCAGAGCATTGATATTGGCGGCAGCACTGTTAATGTGATGTCGGCACTGTGCACGATGAGACACTGGGAGCAGAGGAGACTCCAACTAGGGCATGAGGAACAAAGCATAGTCTGGGTTTTTTTTTTTTTTTTTTTGTTTTTTGTTTTTAAACAAATTGCAGCCGGCGAACAAGTGTTTTCCGAATCCAGAAAACCTCTCTAAGGCTGCTTTCACACTTGCGTTGTTTTGCAACAGTTGCAATCCGTCGCCTTGAGGAAATATGGTATCCTGCAAAACATTTTGCAGGATTTCGTTTTTTCTCCATAGATTTGTATGGACGACGGATTGCGACTGATGGCCTTAGGATCACATATGACCTCAAGTTTAGTAACTCCTTCAAGGGCTTCTGTCTGTAGCTCCAAAAAACAGGATTCAGATGTGTCCCTCAATAACGCCATTCAATATATCGAAACGAGCAGAGTCATGTCTTAGTCTCTGGTATACGTTTCATCAGTTTTGTAATATCGAAGCCATCGAAGACTCCTTCATCAATTAGATAACTCTTTATTGGTCCCAATGTAGATCAGGGGTTAAAACCAGCGTGATGTTTTGGCCAACGCAGGGCCTTTATCAAGCCATAAAAAGCTGTACACCTTTTTATGGCTTGATAAAGGCCCTGCGTTGGCTGAAATGTTGCACTGTTTTTATCCCCTCTTGTACATTGGGACCAAGAAAGATTTTTCTAATTGATGAAGGAGTCTTTGATGCCTTGGATATTACAAAACTGGATTTGCTTTGCAGGATTTGGAGGGCTGCACCAAACTGCACGAACCATTGGAGTGGTGCATGGGACACCTGTCTTACATCCATTCCATCAGTGTCCATCTTCTCAGGTTGACATCTACCGCCCCCGTGCCAGCAGCCGGGTTGCTCGGATCCGGATCCACGGTGGCTCAAGGGGCGTACGGACCTGGGGGTCTCGCGGCCGCTCTAATAGGAAAAGGGGGGTATTTACAGGGGGTATTGTAAGGAATAGTTCGTGACGCCACCCGTGGTGTGTGGTAAGGTGGAGTACCACCGCTGCGGCTGGGAGTACCCGGTGGCGATGGAGTGGGCAACCAGGTGTTTAACCCCTCCACGGGTATGGGGAATGCCCCGGGACTCGGTGATGGTGACAAGGAGGTGCCGTTGTGGAGGTAAGGGTCACTTGCGTACTCACTCAGGCCAATAACACTGACACCGAAAACTGTAGTAAACCAAAGTTCTGGACACCACTGCCACTGAGGGGAGCACGCCTGGGTACCATTTCTGTTGGTGTTGCCCGTTGATCTGTGACCTTTCCCTTGGCACCTTGTTTCTCTCTGGTTGGTCACTGTAGCCTGAAACTAGTCGGGTCCCGTTCCCCAGTATGGCTAACTGAGGGAGCTTGCTCTCAGGGTTCACGCTTGGGATTTCTTGGACCGTATTTGTGTAAAGTCCTATCCCTCTCTTTACGCTAGTACACCGATTTTGGAGCAGGGGGAGAGCGGATCTTGAAGGCTCCGTTCTCGTCGGGTAAATTGTCAGGTTGCCTGAAGCTACTCCCTGACCTAGGGTCCACGTACCCCGTCGTGCCCTAGTCCCAGCTCCGGTGATGGTACAAGGCCGCAGGCTGTCCTCCTTCATGTCCAGCTCCTACCAGGCCCAGACCAACATCTGCTACCTAGTAGTTCCAAGGAGCCCAGCTCCTGACCTCCTCTCTCTTCCACTTCCAACACTACACTGGCCTACTCCTGACCTCCCCTTAACCAATCCCCCAAGTGGGCGACCTTATCTCACTCAGGCCGTCCACTGGTGTGTCTGGTGGGTGTGGTGCAGAGTGTTCCTAGGATTTTGATTAACTGGTCGTTGGCACCACCATTTGGTTAGGGACCCGTAACCAAGGAGGAGGTGAATATTGCACAGAAGGGCAGATTGCACAATACCCTGTGACGACCTGATAGGCCAGGGCGCCACAGACCAAATTGCGCAGCCTGGTGGAATGGAGGCCAGAGTACAGAGTGTCTCCGCCGCCTCGTTGTAGGGAAGAGCTCTGTTGAGGGTTCCATTCAAATACTGGTTTTGTTGGATTCTGACAAAACTTCATTTAGTCTCAAATATAGGGTCCAACCTGATGTGAACATGGCCTTAGATATATCGTGTTTGCAAAAGTAAAAGTAACCTGAACATGAATTCCTTTCTCATTTCCATTCTCAGTTTATGTAGCTGTTTGCTCTTATTGTAGGTCTTGATGGTTATGTGCAGTGTTGGTACTGGTGCAGGGGCTATGGGTATCTGCCCACCACAAGGATCTAGGCCAGCAACCGTTTCCAGATCGTTTCTGCTGGACATTTATTACATCTGTTGCTAGGCAACTACGCTAGAGCTTCAAAAACAAAGGCTTGAGATTTCTCATCCCCCATACACTTTGCAGGATGGAGAGCCAAGAAGTGTGCAGCCCAGAAGGAGCGGAGCCTTAACCCTTTCCTTACTTAATATTTTATTTGACATACTGTTGGTGATATAGAAAAAACTTGTTATGAAAATTATTCTACCTTATATAAAGCTGAAATGATTGTTTTTAAAGATTCAAGCTATTTGATTATTCCAAAGCCCCTACAAACCTACCTGAGATCCATGTTCCCTTTCAAAATTTTCTTTCTTTTTTTCCTTCCTTTTTCTTACATCTTCTTCCCCCTTTTCGTTTTTATCCTTTTTCCAACTTCCTGCTCTTTCTGCCATCTTCTTTCCTTTTCTTTTTTCCCTCCCTCTTCTTCTTCTTCTTCTCCTCCTTCATCTTCCTTTATCCCTTCCCCTTTTTTCTCCCTCTTTTTCTTTCTTCCTTCTCCTTCTTCCTCCTTTCTCCTACTTGCGCCTTCTTCTTTTTTTTTCCTCCCATTTTTTTCCCTTTTCCTCCTCATTCATCCTCTTTCCACCTCCCTCTTCCTCCTTCTTCCATCCTCATCCTTCCTCCTCCTATTTTTTCCCTCCCACTTTTCCCCTCTTCCTACTTCCTCCTCCTTTATCCTACGTTCTCCCCTCTCTCCTCTCCCCTTTCCCCTCTCTCCTCCTCCTCCTCCTCCTCCTCCTCCTCCTCCTCCTCCTCCTCCTCCTCCTTTGTCCTCCTCCTCCTCCTCCTCCTTTGTCCTCCTCCTCCTTTGTCCTCCTCCTCCTCCTCTTCCTCCTCCTCCTCCTCCTCCTCCTCCTCCTCCTTTGTCCTCCTCCTCCTTTGTCCTCCTCCTCCTCCTCCTCCTTTGTCCTCCTCCTCCTTTGTCCTCCTCCTCCTCCTCCTCCTTTGTCCTCCTCCTCCTCCTCCTCCTCCTCCTTTGTCCTCCTCCTCCTCCTCCTCCTCCTCCTCCTTTGTCCTCCTCCTCCTCCTCCTCCTCCTCCTCCTTTGTCCTCCTCCTCCTTTGTCGTCGTCCTCCTCCTCCTCCTCCTTTTGTCCTCCTCCTCCTCCTCCTCCTCCTCCTTTGTCCTCCTCCTTTGTCCTCCTCCTCCTTTGTCCTCCTCCTCCTCCTCCTCCTCCTCCTCCTCCTCCTTTTGTCCTCCTCCTCCTCCTCCTTTGTCGTCCTCCTCCTCCTTTGTCCTCCTCCTCCTTTGTCCTCCTCCTCCTCCTTTGTCCTCCTCCTCCTCCTTTGTCCTCCTCCTCCTCCTTTGTCCTCCTCCTCCTCCTCCTCCTCCTCCTCCTTTGTCGTCCTCCTCCTCCTTTGTCATCCTCCTCCTCCTCCTCCTTTGTCCTCCTCCTCCTCCTCCTTTGTCCTCCTCCTCCTCCTTTGTCCTCCTCCTCCTCCTTTGTCCTCCTCCTCCTCCTCCTCCTTTGTCGTCCTCCTCCTCCTCCTCCTCCCCCTCCTCCTCCTCCTCCTCCTCCTTTGTCCTCCTCCTCCTCCTCCTTTGTCCTCCTCCTCCTTTGTTGTCCTCCTCCTCCTCCTTTGTTGTCCTCCTCCTCCTTTGTTGTCCTCCTCCTCCTCCTTCTTTGTCCTCCTCCTCCTCCTTTGTCCTCCTCCTCCTCCTTTGTCCTCCTCCTCCTCCTTTGTCCTCCTCCTCCTCCTCCTCCTTTGTCCTCCTCCTCCTTTGTCCTCCTCCTCCTTTGTCCTCCTCCTCCCCCTCCTCCTCCTCCTCCTCCTCCTCCTCCTCCTCCTCCTCCTTTGTCCTCCTCCTCCTCCTCCTCCTTTGTCCTCCTCCTCCTCCTCCTCCTCCTCCTCCTCCTCCTCCTCCTCCTCCTCCTCCTCCTCCTTTGTCCTCCTCCTCCTCCTTCCTCCTTTCCTCCCTCTTTCTCATCTTTCTTCCCCTCCTTCCTACTTTCCTTTCTTTGTCCTTTTCTCCTTTTTTTTCCTCTCGGCTTTTCTTTTTTCCTCCCTCCTCCTGAAAGGTGGCGCATGCGCACCTCATCTTTGTTCAGGGCACAGCTGCAGAGCCGCTTTGTCGGGATTCTAATGCTCCGATCTCAGTATCGCTTGGCATCCCAGCAGCTATATTCCCAGAAATCGGCAAGTTTTCTTCTATCCAGCGGATAGGGGATAACTTGTTTTTTTGGGAATAACCCTTTAATAGCTGTGCCAGCCTTTCTGAGACCCTACACTCAGTAGAAACAGTGTGCAGTTGTGTAACATTGTGCATGATGGCTCATGCGCAGTAAGCTTTATGCATCTTTAGGCACCATGTCTATCTATCGCTCCTGACGGTATGGCCTTTGCTATTCAAAATTATGTAAACTCGTGTACCCGTCCGTGGTCTGTGCAGTCTTGGTGCCCCTTTCCACAGTATTTCCAGATATCCATGGCACCAGATGCTCTCCTCCAAAAAATGTCCTTATCGACAGAGCAGACAAAGGATAAAAAGCGCAAGCAATGCTTTGGTCACATATGTGTTCAAGCCGTATATGATGAAAAGAACACTGCCAATCAGTGGTGGGGGCGGGGTTATACAGAGCTCAGTATTCAGAGAACTACAGCAGATAAAACAGTGATTTTATTATAACTACAGCAACCAGCCCAGTAAGTGACACATCACTGGAATCAGGGTTTCCATCCCTACAGTATGCTGCTCTCAGAAGGAGTAGCAAAAACCTGATCACAGATACCCATTACCAAGACCAGACTAGATATGACTAGAGACCAATGGTCATGTAAGGACCCTGCCACATCAATAGCTGTTTTATTTTAGCCCCATAGCAATTAATAGAAAATGAATGTATTTTCCTGAAAATCATTGTTCATGGGGTTGCGCAGGTTAAAAATAACAAAGCTATAATTGCATGTCTGACACAGACTAGTCTTTAAAAATAATAGGTAAATTATGTATACCGTACACACGTCTGGGGTCAGGACCCAGCGGGACACCGCAGGACACAGCGTCTCCACATCTGTACTAACAATGACTTATTATTCTATGAATGATTTTACCTTCTTTTGGAAGTAATTAAAAAACAATTAAGTGTGGACTGTGACGAATGTGCCGGTGGGGACGCATCTGTCTTCACTATTCACTATGTATGGAGCGATGACAGCGTCTGCCCATTGGTGATGTAGCAGTGCGGACCCACGTGCTGACCCAGTGCATTCTCTTTACACACATCACATAAATCAAGTCTTGAAAAAAATCTGCTTCTTCACACAAAAAGCAGCCCAGGTCGTATAATTCGGTTTTATGTAATTAGCGGTTTTAATTTATCGCTATTGATTCACTATTGCAATGTCGCTGAATCTGTACATTTCACGTCCCTTAGATTCAGGTTATTTAATCACCATCCCTTTTATATAATTCTTTTACTTAACATAATTAATAATTATCTTACACATTATATTACAAACCGTAAGAGCAGAAGTTTTGCAGATCCAGCGTGTGGGCCGTCATGTGGGTGTTTCTAACTAATTGGAAAAGGACTTTTCTCCTGTTTAATTTAAAGCAAAGTGATCACCAGAAACTGACCTATTGTTTAAATATTAATGTACTATTATTATTATTATTATTATTATTATTATTATTATTATTATTTATTTTGGCAAAAACCTGATTTACAAGATGGATCATTTTTTTTTTTTAAATACAGATTTGGAGATGTAAAATAAATAAATAAATTATTATTAGTATTAATATTCCATTTTTTTATTATTTTTTTTTTTACATCTCCAAATCTGTATTAAAAAAAAAAGATATATCTTGTAAATCAGGTTTTTGCCAAAATAAATAATAAAAATAATAATAATTATTATTATTATTATTTATTTTGGCAAAAACCTGATTTACAAGATATATCTTTTTTTTTTTTTTTTTTTAATACAGATTTGGAGATGTAAAAAAATAATAAAAAATGGATTATTATTATTAATAAAAATCAATTTTTATGTTGTTTTTTTACATCTCCCAATCTGTATTTAAAAAAAATGATCTATCTTGTAAATCAGTTTTTTGCCAAAATAAATAATAATTATAATATTATTATAATTATTATTATTATTATTATTATTATTATTATTATTATGGCAAAAGCCTGATTTACAAGATAGATTTTTTTTTGGACAAAAGCAAGCACATAAGACCACGAAAGCATAACTATACCAATTACAGTATATACAATAAAAAAGGCAAAGGCATATATTATATAGAGTCATTACACACAGAGGGATCTATTCCTATATGTTATATGGAGTCATTAAACACAGAGGGATCTGTTCCTATATATTGTATAGTCTTTACACACAGAGGGATCTATTCCTATATATTATATAGAGTCATTACACACAGAGGAATCTATTTCAAGTGTTTATTTCTGTTAATGTTGATGATTATGGCTTACAGCCAATGAAAACCCAAAAGTAATTTTCTCAGAAAATTAGAATATTATATGAGATCAACTGAAAAAAAATTTAAACTCAAAAAAGTTGGCGCCGACTGAAAATTCTGTACAATAAATGCCTCAATACTTGGTTGCGGCTCCCTTTGCATGAATTACTGCATCAATGCGGCGTGGCATGGAGGAGATCAGCCTGTGGCACTGCTGAGGTGTTATGGAAGCCCAGGTTGCTTTGATAGCAGCCTTCAGCTCGTCTGCATTGTTGGGTCTGGTGTCTCTCATCTTCCTCTTGACAGTACCCTATAGATTCTCTATAGGGTTGAGGTCAGGCGAGTTTTCTGGCCAATCAAGTACAGTGATACTGTGGTTAGTAAACCAGGTATTGGTACTTTTGGCAGTGTGGACAGAGGCCAAGTCCTGCTGGAAAATGAAGTTTCCATCTTCAAAAATCTTGTCGGCACAGGGAAGCATGAAGTGCTCTAAAATTTCCTGGTAGACTCTGTGCTGACTTTGGTTTTGATAAAACACAGTGGAGCTACACCAGCAGATGACATGGCTCCCCAAACCATCACTGATTGTGGAAACTTCACACTAGACCTCAGCAGCTTGGATTGTGGCCTCTCCACTCTTCCTCCAGACTCTGGGACCTCAATTTCCAAATGAAATGCAAAATGTACTTTCATCTGAAAATAACACCTTGGACCAACAGCAGTCCAGTTCCTTTTCTCCTTGGCCCAGGTAAGACACTTCTGGTGTTTTCTATTGGTCATGAGTAGCTTGAGACAAGGAATGTGACACTTGTAGCCCATGTCCTGGATACGTCTGTGTGTGGTGGCTTTTGAAGCACTGACTCCAGCAGCAGTCCACTCCTTGTAAATCTCCCCCACATTTTTGAATGGCCTTTACTTAACAATCCTCTTAAGGCTACAGTTATCCCGGTTGCTTGTGCACCTTTTTCTACCACCCTTTATCCTTCCACTCAACTCTCCATTAATATGCTTGGATACAGCACTGTGTCAATAGCCAGCTTCTTTAGCAACGACCTTTTGTGGCTTATGCTCCTTGTGGAGTGTGTCAATGACTGCCTTTTGGACATCTGTTAAGTCTACAGTCTTCCCCATGATTGTGTAGCCTACTGAACTAGACTAAGGGACCATTTTAAACGCTTAGGAAGACTTTTTAGGTATTTTGTGGTAATGTTTCTAATTTTCTGAGAACTTTTGGGTTTTCATTGGCTGTAAGCCATAATCATCAATATTAACAGAAATAAACACTTGAAATAGATCAATCTGTATTGACTCTATATCATATGTACGTTTCCATTTTTGTATTGAATTACTGAAATCAATTCACTTATTGATGATATTCTAATTTATTGAGATGCCCGTGTATATCAAAAAATGTAGCAAAACGTTCCCTAACAAACTGTTTTAGGACAAAACAGAATGAGCAATCCCTAGGGGGTTCAGTCCAAGTTTTTGTTCAAATAGTTTTCATTTAAATTTTTGATTTTAAATATAGGTAAAAAAAATATGAATGGAAAGGTAAAATAAGGTAAAAAAAGGGAGAGAAACTTAGGTACAAGTTCTTGAGACTCCAGTGTGAATGAAGAGAGTTGAGTAAAAGGATTCACTCTGCCCTGATTTTTCAATTATTCCGGTACTGTCACAAGTGAGTCATGGCCTGATGTGATCTTTGGAGGAGTATGGGGGTCTAGGATCAGAAGGTCACAACGCATTGTTGATCTATTTAATTCCATCCAGAACTGAAAGGTTGTTGTAACCTTAGCTGCAGCCACTCCCTTCTGCTATAAACCTCTGTTCCTCACTCCTCCTTATGCCAGCTGTAGCTCATACCTATCTTGTCTACCTTGAGAGAACCAGTCGCTGGAGAAGCTGAGGTGCCGCTTCTGTTGCAGCTGAGAGGTTCTTGCTGAAGAAGCTGTGGAGCGTTGTGTCTTTACTCACCTGTTTGTCTTACCTATCTCGTGTTGTCTTATTGCAGTGGTGAGACCTTACATCACTGGCTTTCAGTAGTCAGGGTGAGTTCAGGGACACCTAGGGCCTAGGTTCGTGACTATGCACAAGGGGGAAGAACCCATCTAGGGACATTAGGGAATGTAGGGATCAGGTTCGAGTGAGTGTTAGGTGGTGACCCTGCTCCCCTCTCTCCAGCACCAGGGCCTTCCTTTGTATTGCTATTTTGGTGTCCCCTCTGTGTTGCGCCGCTTAACGGGAGTCCTCTCCAACCTGGTATGCCATCTGTAGTCATATCAAGACAGGTACTCCTGACAGCTGGAACAAGACAGTCTTCAATTCTGCAATGGCAATTCTCTACCCATCATCCTAAACATGTCTTGCGTTTACATTTCCTATGACCCAGGATGTTGGTCTTAGAATGTCCGCCTCAGATGTGAAGACTACCCTTTTATGACTGCCACAGAAGAACAGACTGGATACCAAATTCTTGTGTCCATCCGTGACCACTACTTCTTTTACATCTATGGGATTTGCAGACACATGTTTTGGGGGGGGGGTTACTCCTCCTCAGTGCAAAACAGGAGATATTATTTTGCTAGCTGAGAAGCCTCTTGACTGGAGTCTAAGGGGGAACATGTCTCCTTGTGAATAGCACTGTCTTTGGTTTTTGTCTCTTCAAAGGTGTGTAACTGGGAATGTTTTTCCTTGTGGAGAGTGCTAAGATGGCTAAAGAAGACTAAAGGGTACTTTACACGCTGCCGTATCATTACCGATATGGCTAGCGAGCATACCCGCCCCTGTCGGTTGTGCTTCACGGGCAAATCGCTGCCCGTGGCGCACAACATGGCTAACACTCGTCACACAGAGTTACTTTCCCTGCGACGTCGCTCTGGCCGGCGAACTGCCTCCTTTCTAAGGGGGCGGTTCGTGCGGCGTCACAGCAACGTCCCATGGCAGCCGTCCTATAGCAGAGGAGGGGCGGAGATGAGCGGCCGGAAAATGCCGCCCACCTCCTTCCTTCCGCATTGCCGGTGGACAGCGGTAAGGAGATGTTCGTCGCTCCTGCGGTGTCACACATAGCGATGTGTGGTGCCGCAGGAACGACGAACAGCATTGCTACTGACCAGACTTCCGATATTTGGTGTTTGGACGACCTCTCCAAAAGCAACGATATTTACCACTTTTGCGATCGTTGAATGACGCTCGTACGTGTCACACGCTGCGATGTCGCTAACGATGCCGGATGTGCGTCACAAACACCGTGACGATAAATCGTTAGCGATGTTGCAGCGTGTAAAGTACCCTTTAATTGCCATGCAATGTCTGAAGAGGCTATTTGCATATTTAAGTTCCCAGATTTCCAGAGGAGTTTGGCACTCTTCACAAGGAGAAACATTCCCAGTTAGGCGATGTGCCCACGAGACCATGTACCCGCGGATTTTGCTGCGGAAAACCTGCGGATTTGTCTGGATTTTCCAGGTAAATCCACAGGTTTAAGCAAGCATAGACACTCCACATGTTATCCTATGGGATTTGGGGAGTGCTGTATCAATGCTGCGGTATGTGCGGCTGCGGAATATGCTGTGGATGTCCCGCAGCCGCACGTAACTGCATGTCAATTATTCATGTGGAAATATCTGCGGAATTCCCGCTCCTCCACTATGGAAATACAGGGTGGAATTCCGCAGGTTTTTCCGCACCTGTCCCGAAGGTTTACAGCAACAACTTTGCACATATAATGTATAGCTGCGGATCCCAGGAAGCTGCTGCAGGAAACCTGCGGACATACCTGCAGATATATCCGCGGACATACCTGCAGATATATCCGCGGGTACATTGTCTTTTGGGCACATAGCCTTACACTCCTTTTGCAGACACAAAAATCAAAGATAGTGCTATCACAAGGAGACCTGTTCCCCCTAAAGGGTGCTTTACTTGCTGTGACATCGCTAGTGATTGCTAGCAATGTCGCGAGCGATAGCACCCGCCTCCGTCGTTCGTGCGACTTGTGGTGATCGCTGGCGTAGATAACAATATCGCTACGGCAGCGTCACATGCACATACCTGTTCAGCGACGTCGCTGTTGCTGCCGAACAATCCCTCCTTCAAGGGGGAGGTGCGTTCGGCGTCACAGTGGTGCCACAAAACCACCGCCCAATAGAAGAGGATGGGAGGAGATGAGCGGCCGGAACATGCCGCCCACCTCCTTCCTTCCTCCTTTCTGATGGACGCAGGTAGGATGATGTTTGTCGTTCCTGCGGTGTCACACACAGCGATTTGTGGTGCCGCAGGAACGACGAACAACCTGCGGAAAGAAACAGCAACGACATTATGATTTGGAGCGACGTGTCAACAATCAACTATTTTTGCCGTTTTTGCGATCGTTGATCGTCGCTCCTAGGTGTCACTCTGTGGTGTCGATAACTACGCCGGATGTGCGTCACAACCACCATGACCCCGACGATATATTGTTATCGATGTCGCAGCATGTAAAGCACCCTTTAGACTCCAGTCAGAAGCTTCTCAGCTAGCGACATCATATCTCCTGCTTTGCATTGAGGAGGAGCAACCCCCCGAAACATGTGTCTGCAAATGGAATTTTTGGTTTGGCTTCTTATCCTAATTCATGTTGCAAAGCTCATTGAAAGAGTCATTTATTGACTTTTTGGTTTGTTACTTCTAATAGGTGGCGCTAGGGTTCATGTCATCTTCTTCTCCAAAGAGGCTATTTGCTTATCTCTATCTCTACAAAAAAAAAGAAAAAAAATCTGTTCTAAAACTATGGGCAGATAACAACACAGGATTGCATCGGTGATGAGGCACCTCACTGCACAAGTCACACAGCATTCTCATTACACCCTTCCATAGAAGTCAATGAGGTCTCTATAGAGGACCGTAGTGAGCATGCTCTGTGACTTCTCTCTGGATACATGCTGTTTGGTGCTTGTGGCTAGATTTCTGCCTCCAAAAATAAGCAGCACTTTTTTTTCATTTTGCTTTGCCTGAAGAGGTTAACGCGTTTTGATTTTTCATCCCTTTATGCACACATTCCGTTCATTCTTTCTGTACATAATTGCTTAGTTTGTGCATCAGGATTTCACCGGCTCTAGGATTGGCCGCAGATTTTTCCGCCATGGTGGTATAAATGAGATTTCATTCTTGTTTATAGACTGAACCTTCCCTCATCATCCTCTTGATTTCCCGCTGTTTGCTGTCGCCACACTCTCCTCTAGCACCGTTTTTATACCATTCGGAACCCGTGATTGCTCCTGACAAGTGGCTTGTGTCCGGCACTGTCACGCTGTGATACTGTTTTCTGCTTTTTTTTCCCCCCTTCGTCTGTAATGCTGCATTTTGTAAATGATGGATCTTGTGTGCTCTGATGTCAACTTCAATTTCTACAGTCCGCCGGGAAGAATAAAATATCGCAGCTATTTATAGCGGGGTAATTGAACCGATCGGAAAGAGTCATTATCGATCAGGTGTGGGAAGTCTATAATTTCTCTAAAGAGGGGCCGAGGCGCTCGCCCACTTCCCATCATTCTCTAAGTCAATAGACGTTGTTTGGAGGAGAAAGGACTTAACCTGAAACCTAGCTCTTAACCTCCACTCCAGCAGATTGACGAGTCCTTGGGACTGGTCCGTTGACGTCATTACATAAGCGTTACCTGTTGTGCTGCCTCCTAATCCTGCCTTCGGGGGTCTTTGTATAGAATATAATCGCCTCTTTGTGCCTGAGTATTGTTGTATTATGCTGCATACACTGCTGCCACGTCCTCCGATGTGTCAGTAATTATAGCGCGTGTTACCGGTAGAGCGGCAGTTAATTGAGTTGTTGGTTTAATACTACGATATTGGAATAAAATGAACATTTTTAAAGTTTTTGTGCAACTCTCATATGTTTTTATGTTCTTACTAGTGTCCTTTTTGTTTTTTTTTGGGTGGGTAATTATCTGGCGTCTTCCCTAACCCTTCCCACCTAAAAGCGGCTATGGCCGACTCTTGGTTGGAAGCTAGAGCCGTCACTCATAGGGGCAGGTGAGAGAGCCGGAGGGTGCTGCACTTGACGTCGCCACTTTTGCAGCACTTGGGATCGTGGTGTCAGAGGGATTAATACTTACCAGCCCTCACGTACCGTAGTAAATCCTTGCATCCTCTTTGAATAATAGATGTCCAGGAGCACATTTATGTGGAATTTTGATTTGCTTGTTTTGCTCTTCTTTTTACAGTTCTTCCTCAAAGTGTATGAATAAATTTAAACCAAACGACATACATTATTACATATACAGTACCTGGTGAGACTGATGTACTTACTTTGAATTTTTTTTCCATGAATCCTGATATTTAAAGGAGCAAATTGGTAGAGCTGGACTTGGAAAATGCTATTTTAAATTAATGTCACATGAAAAAACTTCAAATTATTATGCAATCATTTAGACATAGATTTACACAGTAAGCACACCAGTATCATCAATTCGAGGAGATCCATGTAGAAATGTATGCAATTTGTAATGTAGCTCTGGTGACCGATCCATTTTAACATCTAGGCGTTACCATTCGCCTTGTGAATAGTGGAGAGTCACAGACAGCTTCTCACTTTTGGAGGATCTCGCCTATGTTACACAGTTGATTTGGATGGACAATATGTATTGGATTGTTTCTCCTTTGATAGCACTGCAGGGAAATCAAAATCAACAGCTAATAACTAAAGGTCCCAATGGAGGAATTTGTGGAGCTTTGTGATAACAAGGTTATAGGATTGTACATCCATACATAAGTGCCGTCACAAGAAGATTTTCTGTGTCTACCAGCACAGTCTCAAGAGCATGGAGCAGACACCAGGACATGGACTTTTTAGCTATAGGCTTAAATATGGTCCTGCCAATCATTTAGCCGGCAGTTATCTTACCCGACTCTTCCATACTCTGGAGCGCTTGCTTTACTGACCACGTCCACCATCTCTTGGTAGCATACCTAAACATTTTCATTAGTGTATCCAGGCACATGGAGCCACATGATGAACTGCCATGATGAAACTCATACAAACTGGATCCACCTATGACTTCAGCTCTTCATAGTATTCATAATTTAGTGTTGAAGGTAGACCTTAAATCCATCGAATTCCACCCATAGCCTAACGTTGATCCAGAAGAAGGTGAAAACCCCATGAGGAAGACACTAAGCTCCATGTTAGGGGAAAAATTCCTTCCCAACCCCACATATGGCAATCTGATTGAATCCGCAGATTGTGAAGATACTGTAGGACCAGCACAAGCACAGACGTTTCTGTCAAAGACTTTCATCAATGTGCGTGCAGAGGGTCCTGAGAAAGTATAGCAATTTGGCAAACGGCGTACCTCGTTATGATGTGGTGGCCACGTCTGTGCTTGTGCTGGTCCTACAAGTTCTTCATGATCCAGGGATCCAGTCTGATTGCCGTATGCGGGGTTGAGAAGGAATTTTTCCCCTAACATGGAGCTTAGTGTCTTCCCCATGGGGTTTTCGCCTTCCTCTGGATCAACGTTAGGTCCATCGAGTTCCACCCATAGCCTAAGGTCTACCTTATCACAATAAAAACAACTATTCACATTGATTGTGAGTGCCAAGTTTCTACATTTGTTTGACATTTGGACCCCACTTGAGCATCGCCCCAGAAGTGCCATGTGTATCAACTCACTATGGATCCTTGGATTTGCGCCCAGTTACAGAATCACATTTCTATTTTATTTTTATGGTAATTTGAAGTACACTGATTTTGATCACCATTGATAAGTTAATTGTCAATGAAATACACAATTTTATGTCAGTTAAGATTTTCAACTTAATACTTTCGTTCCTATAAATATATATATATATATATATATATATATATATATATATATATATATACATATACATATACACAGTACAGACCAACAGTTTGGACACGCCTTCTATCTCTAAAACAACTATTAAGAGGAGTCTGTGCAGCAGGCCTTCATGATAAAATAGCTGCTAGGAAACCACTGCTAAGGACAGGCAACAAGCAGAAGAGACTTGTTTGGGCTAAAGAACACAAGGAACGGACATTAGACCAGTGGAAATCTGTGCTTTGGTCTCATCAGTCCAAATTTGAGATCTTTGGATCCAACCACCGTGTCTTTGTAGAAAAGGTGAACGGATGAACCCTACATGCCTAGTTCCCACCGTGAAGCATGGAGGAGGAGGTGTGATGATGTGGGGGTGCTTTGCTGGTGACACTGTTGGGGATTTATTCAAAATTGAAGGCATACTGAACCAGCATGGCTACCACAGCATCTTGCAGTGGCATGCCATTCCATCCGGTTTGCGTTTAGTTGCACCATCATTTATTTTTCAACAGGACAATGACCCCAAACACACCTCCAGGCTGTGTAAGGGCTATTTGACTAAGAAGGAGAGTGATGGGGTGCTATGCCAGATGAACCCAATCAAGATGGTTTGGGGTGAGCTGGACCGCAGAGTGAAGGCAAAAGGGCCAACAAGTGCTAAGCATCTCTGGGAACTTTTTCAAGACTGTTGAAAAACCATTTCGGTGACTACCTCTTGAAGCTCATCAAGAGAATGCCAAGAGTGTGCAAAGCAGTAATCAAAGCAAAAGGTGGCTACTTTGAAGAACCTAGAATATAAGACATATTTTCAGTTGTTTCACGCTTTAAGTATTTCATTCCACATGTGTTAATTCATAGTTTTGATGCCTTCAATGTGAATCTACAATTTTTAGAGTCATGAAAATAAAGAAAACTCCTTGAATGAGGAGGTGTGTCCGAACTTTTGGTCTCTACTGTATATTATGAGAAATTCTGAAGATATTGAGGCAATATTTTCAAAATATTCCGATTTTTTTTTTTTTATTTTTTTTTTATTTATTCAGTATTGGGTATGAGCCCCACGTACAGAAATTGCCGCACTAACACGTCTTGGCTGCTGTCAATAATGTTATTAACGATTGTCTGAGGAATGTTCTGTGATGAGTTTAACTTTTGTCTTGGATGCAACTGTAACCAGAAATTGGTTTGGCCACAAAGAGGCCTTCAAGAGGGAACGTGAAAGTGTAATAGGTTCCATTGTTCAACATGACAACGTCATGGACACGGGCTACTGTGAGAAGCCTGCAGGGCGTAAGCATTCTACCATGGCCTGCAACATCTCCGGACTTGTCCCATCGCACACATCTGGGACGTCATTATTTGACAATTGCAAAAGTGCTGCCAGCAGTGGATTTTGATGATTTGAACAAGTGTGTTCAGCATGTATGTGTAGGTGTGTGTAATAAATATATATAAAATCTCTTTCACCTTTTTCTAAGCTTATTTAGCATGGCGGAGATGGTTTACAAGGGTTTCCCGGAAACCTCTTTCTATGTGACGTTCCTCTTGATGAATATTTTGTCATGTTCCCACTAAGATCAGATGCTAATATTGTGACTATTTCCTTGTGCTCTGGAGGTGTTCGAGGCCGCCCGATCGATACGGTCAGGTGAGCTGGAATTTGTGCCTGTTCTATATATAAATTAATAGTTGTTTGTTCCTATGCAAATAATTTCCATTTATTCGGTTCCTCATGCCGGCACGTGGTGCTGGAGACAGCGGCGTGTTTGTAGCAGGGTTACCTTGGTTTCACCCGGTCCCTCTTTTATCACACTTTGGGTTTGTGTGTTTTCATGGCGTAAGGAAATATTTCATTACTTGTATATGGAAGGAAAATGGGTTACATATCAGAGGCTGTCACTTAGCCGGCTCTGACCTTGTGTAATCCCAGTGCCTCGGGGACCCAGCAGCGTCGTCACAGAATGGGAAGAGCTGCTGTTATTGTGCACCATCAGACCCTATGCACATTGCTATCTGCACTAAATTATAATATGTCTGTGATATTCAAGCCAGGAAATGCTGCATTAGTGGGAATCCTCTACCTTTGACCCTATAAGCCGTCGTTTAAACCTTTTATTTACTATTTCAGTCTCTGCACAATACGGATTTATGTATGGCATATGGGGTATGGATCATTTTACAATCATTTCTTTCATCTCTTCATGCATCCAATTAAAAATGCAGCAATTCTGCAAATATTCTTGATCAAAAGTATCCTATAATTTTCTACCTACAGCTCCTATCCAGACCTATGTGTTCCCATGGTTACCAGAACACAGTGGAAAGTGATCCTTGTGGTCATATTGATTCACGTCTGCCTCTTCTACTGTCTGATCATACAGTCAGTGCAAAACTACAGAGATTAGGATTTGTTTGTAGTCTGGAGACATGAAGACACGTTTGTCTGCATTAGAGTTTTGTAAATGAAACCGCGAAGCTCCTATAGTTTCTTGCGTTTTATTTTGTTTTTTTGCTTGGGTCCTTTGCCTGGTCCTCGGGTCCTTTGCCGGGTCCTTTGCCGGGTCCTTTGCCTGGTCCATGAGTTCTTTGCCTGGTCCATGAGTTCTTTGCCTGGTCCATGAGTTCTTTGCCTGGTCCATGGGTTCTTTGCCTTGTCCATAGGTTCTTTGCCTTGTCCTTGGGTCCTTTGCCTAGTCCATGAGTCCTTTGCCTGGTCCTCGGGTCCGTTGCCTGGTCCTCGGGTCCTTTGCCTGGTCCTCGGGTTCTTTTGCCTGGTCCTCGGGTTCTTTTGCCTGGTCCTCGGGTTCTTTTGCCTGGTCCTCGGGTTCTTTTGCCTGGTCCTCGGGTTCTTTTGCCTGGTCCTCGGGTTCTTTTGCCTGGTCCTCGGGTTCTTTTGCCTGGTCCTCGGGTTCTTTTGCCTGGTCCTCGGGTTGTTTTGCCTGATCCTCGGGTTCTTTAGCCTGGTCCTCTGGTGTTTTGAATAGTCGTACAGCTCATAGTCTGATTGTAGGGTTCTTCGCTTGATCCTCAGGTTCTAAGCCTGGTTTTAGGGTTCATAGCTTTATGCTAGGGTGCTTTGCCTGATTTATATGGTTCTTAGCTTGGTCATTTTGTTCTTAGGATGATATGGTTTATATCTTAGTCAGATGCTTCTTCTAAAGATGTGATATCTTTAACCACCTGTTGAGCCCACTGCGGCGGCCAAAATATCACTATACTACTACGGTCTACCTTTTAAGTTATTATGTGAACATGTACTGTTGATTGCCTCTACACTAATGGCATCACTGGTGATATTGAATTTCTGGAACTATTTGTGGTGAAAATTCTCATAATATCTACAAAATATTTCTAGGTTGTCTCATGTCGGCATTTGTCTAAGTTCTAACTTTTATATGCACACATTACCCATGAACAGGTATGTGTTTTTGTTTGTTTTTTTATAACCCTTGACAACCCCTTTTACCGTGTATCACATGTATAACTTTAGAATTAGTGCCCCTTTAACTTACATTAATGAAATGTGGAGCCGGCGGATCCCAGGACAATTTTGGTTAATTCTTTCATGTTTGCTATACATGTATTAGACAGAAGTCTTACCGAGTCCTCATCCATGAAGGACATTGTGTGAGATCAGGCGGGCTCCGGAGTCCCCTGGAATTCTTTGTGCAGCAGGTGTTTTCCCAGTGCAGGCGATCTGGGAAATTCGCAATATAAAGCACAAGAAGAAACATCTGAAGGTATTATTGAGCCGCTAATTGCTTCTGTACCAGACGTCGTGTAAAAGAATGGAAGAGACAAATCTCCAATTGCTTGTTTTATCCCTCTCCACTTTTTTTTTTTTTTCTTTAATGTAAAATAGTTTCTTAAACAGATGGGGAATTTAGGTTTTATATTTTCATAATTTATACATTGGATGGAATATAAAGAATTGCTGACACCATGCATGTCACTGGGGATCCCACTGCGGTGACCACTATTGTTCCCGAGTGCCCTATGGCGGCTCGTTCTAACCATCACTCCATCAATTTGTGTGTGTCAGCATTCCTCAGCTCAAGTCCTCAAGGCCCACCAACAGATCATGTTTTCAGGCTTTCTTTATATTACATACAAGTGAATCTCAATAAATATTATCAAGTCATTACACACAGAGGGATCTATTCCTCTATATTATATAGAGTCATTACACAAGGAGGGATCTCATCCCTATATATTATATACAGTCATTACACACAGAGGGATCTATTTCAAGTGTTTATTTCTGTTAATGTTGATGATTATGGCTTACAGCAAATGAAAACCCACCATTTATTATCTCAGAAAATTAGAATATTATATAAGACCAACTGAAAAAAATGATTTTAAACTCAGAAATGTTGGCGCCTACTGAAAGTCTGTACAGTAAATGCCTCAATTCTTGGTCAGGGCTCCTTTTCAATGAATTACTGCATCAATGCGGCGTGGCATGGAGGCGATCAGCCTGTGGCACTGCTGAGGTGTTATGGAAGCCCAGGTTGCTTTGATAGCAGCCTTCATCCCTTCTGCATTGTTGGGTCTGGTGTCTCTCATCTTCATCTTGACAATACGCCATAGATTCTCTGAGGTTTAGGTCAGGCGAATTTCCAGGCCAATCAAGTACAGTGATACTGTGGTTATTAAACCAGGTATTGGTATTTTTGGCAGTGAAATTTCCATCTCCAAAAGCTTGTCGGCAGAGGGAAGCATGAAGTGCTCTAAAATTTCCTGGTAGACGGCTGCGCTGACTTTGCTCTTGATAAAACACAGTGGAGCTACACCAGCAGATGACATGGCTCCCCAAACCATCACTGATTGTAGAAACTTCACACTAGACCTCAACCAGCTTGGATTGTGGTCTCTCCACTCTTCCTCCAGACTCTGGGACCGCGATTTCCAAATGAAATGCAAAATTTACTTTCATCTGAAAATAACACCTTGGACCACTGAGAACAGTCCAGTTCTTTTTCTCCTTGGCCCAGGTAAGACGCTTCTTGCGTTGTTGTCTATTGGTCAAGAGTGGCTTGACACAAGGATGCGACACTTATAGCCCATGTCCTGGATACATCTGTGTGTGGTGGTTCTTGAAGCACTGACTCCAGCAGCAGTCCACTCCTTGTGAATCTCCCCCAAAGTTTTTGAATGGCCTTTTCTTAACAGTCCTATTAAGGCTACAGTTATCCCGGTTGCTAGTGCACCTTTTTCTACCACACTTTTTTTTTTTCCTTCCACTCAACTTCCAGCTTCTTCAGCAAAGACCTTTTGTGGCTTACCCTCCTTGTGGAGTGTGTCAATGACTGCCTTCTTGTCAGGTCAGCAGTCTTCCCCATAATTGTGTAGTCTACGGAACCAGACTAAGGGACCATTTTAAACGCTTGGGAAGCCTTTGCAGGTGTTTGGTAATTATTCTAATTTTGTGAGATAATGAATGTTTGGTTTTATTGGCTGTAAGCCATAATCATCAACATTAACAGATATAAACACTTGAAATAGATCACTGTGTGTGTAATGACTCTATAGCATATATGCATTTCCCTTTTTGTCCTCAATTACTGGAATTAACTATTGAGAGGCATTTATAGCTGATAGAGTTGCACAGGTTATAATTCTAAGGAAATTCTAAAAACATAGGGGGCAATTCTCATTTTTTTTTTTGTGCAGGTTCTGAGATTGTGCAAAAAAAAAAAAAAAGCGACTGTTCATGCCATTCTCACGCCAGCACCACCAACAAAGTAACCAGCGCCGGCGGCGTTCACTACGTCACAGATCTTACTTCATCAGGGGCTAGAGCAGTGATGGTGAACCTGTGGCACTCCAGCTGTTGCAAAACTACAATTCCCATCATGCCTGGCCATTCAAAGCAAAAGCTTTGGCTGTGAAGACATGATGGGAATTGTAGTTTTGCAACAGCTGGAGTGCCACAGGTTCGCCATTACTGGGCTAGAGTAAGATTTGTAGCAAGGTGCGCTCAGGCTTGCTAATTAATTAAGAGGCATGTGCCTCTTAATGAATCGGAAGCGCATCTTCTCCAACACGCCCCCTGAGGGCCATAATCTTTTTGTGGACCTTGAAGAACACTAGTCTATGGGACTACCAGAGATAGGCAGACCAAAGTGTAAGAGTGCACATTACACAGGTTTCCAATACCCTGTTAACAGCTTATCATCACCAGAGCCTTAAGAGGGCCTCTCACCAAATTTGTCATGTTGAACTGGACACAGCATATAATAGTGGCTGCCAAGTGGAATAAAATGATATAATTATCTCTGATCTCCAGGTCTAACCTCCTGCATGAGTCAATGTGGGGAGGGAGGAACAGTGCAGCTGAGTTTAGCTATCACATTACAGACACTTTTATCTGCTCTCCTGATTAGTGTGTGAGTATATCACATATGTGTGCTGTGCTCAAGCAACTTGTACTATCTCTGCATTGAGATCAGAACATGGTCTTATTACATTTCACATAGGAGAGGTCCAGAACAGGAAAGTATCTCCTGTGCGAGATGTAATGAGATCATGCTCTGATCTCACTGCAGAGAGAGTACAAGATGCTTGAGCTCAGCTGATATAAGACTGATACTGACATATCTGGAGAAGCTGTACAGTAGAGCTGACCTTTCTGAGGAAAAGATCTGATAGAAGGTTTGTAATGTGACAAACCTAAACTCTGCTGTGCTGCGTCTCCTGCTACACTGACTCATGCAGGAGGTTAGACCAGGGGGTCACAACTATGGTATATCCTTACATCTCAGAAACTAAGAAATCTGCTCTAAGCTATTGTAACGCCTGCCTGGATCAACAGACTCAGGTGGGATGTAATGGACAAACTAGAGGGAAGCCACTCACCAAGCAGGACCCCCAGAACCCTGAAACCCTTTAACCCCTATACAGGGATTTTGAATTACACAGGGCCCTGGAGATCACTACCTGTGGAAGGCTGCAGTCAGTAGTAGTCAGGCAGGGTCAAACCAGAAATAGTAGAACAGGGACAGAATCGTCAGGCAAAGACGTAATCAGAAAACGTAGCAGAGGTCAAATCCGGATCAGGCAGCGAGGTACAAAAACAGCAGGCAGAAGGGTAGTCAGAAAACACGCAGAAGTCAGCACACAGGAATCACAAAACAGAATAGGGTGGACCAGGATCCAGGAAATCAGAACTATCTCTGGCAGAGGTCAGCAGACAGGAGCAAAACTAGGAAGGGTGTGGTGTCTTCCCATTGGCTGTAGCTGAACGCTGGCAACTTCAGCTGGAAGACACACGCCACCCATAGTCAGCCAGTGGTACTGGAGATCCCAAGATAACCCAGCCCAGTGGATGATCGGAGCCTGCACCCACCAGTGCCGCTGGCATCGACTCCTCTCCCATCACCAGCACCATCCACAGCAGGAACACGGCGTTGCCTGGCGATCGGAGCAGAAGTCGCTGGAGCGGACTCTGGTGGTGACGTAACAGCTATGGTGGGGACATGTTCTTATTTCCCTTTGAATGTATCTTCCTGCTTGATTGGTCAGCATCATACAAGGAGAAATACACGTCCCCAGTAAAAATTGTTCAACACCCATTTGGACTTTAAATTATTAGGGGCCATATACTTTGATTGATAATATTTTTGCAGCAGAGAGGTGGATTTTTATTTATTTTTTAAGTTTGATTCCGCTTTTCAAATACTATTTCATTGTGTGTCCAGTTTAACATAACAAATTTGGAGAGATGTCCTCTTTAAGTGGTCATTGTTGTTTCAACAAACTTTGCATAAATTAGTAGAGTGGGTAAAAATTCTTATTTTGTATAAAAATCTCTTATTAGAGAAACCTACTTCTTTCTCCATTTATGAGCCACTTCTCTCCCATATTTATACCTGCTTTCTGAACTCCTCATTCACTCAGCTCAAATCTTTCTTGGTCAAAGCAAGAAAGATAACTAACTCACCTAGGTGTCAGGCTACGGCTCCAAGAAAACTATATAGGCAGCGATGGAAGCGGGGAGGTGAGGAACACTCAGCAGAGCGGACAGGCTGTTTGTGCAACACCTTTTAGAGAATGTTCTGCACCTTTTAGCAAATGTATTTTGCGTCAGTTCTGGATTCACAGCTGCATAAGCTCATTACTGCTTTAGAATGATCTCCAAGTTGCTGCTTTGGTACATGTGCTACACAGATATAGAAGAGTAAGAATCCTTCGTCTTTGTGTGCAGTGTATGGGAGACATCATAGCAGCTTGTCTCCACAACCAGCTTGGAGACAATTCAAAGTTTGAAGCTCCGCAAAATGAGATTTGGGCTTTTTGCGCCAATAGGGCCGTTGCCTGTAATAATGCAGATGGCGACACCTCGTGTTCTGTCTTGCATCATTTTCGGTCATATACACCTATTGGAGGTGGGAAGCAAGACACAGTCAACTGTGCAATGATTCAGGATCTGTTCCATGACCAAATGATGTCTCAGAGTGAACTGCATCATACTTCTTAAAAGGCGCACATCTCTTTTAATACTTTCTGGTATTTCGTACTGTCCTCAATTTAGCAAGTGAAAGCCTCCTCCAACCTGTCCTAGAACACCATCTTCTGTATTTAGTATTGAAGGTGTTATCCGGGACTATTTTTTTAATTTTTTTACTCTGTGCCTAAGAACTAATAGGCCGTTAGTTGCTAACTACTTGCCTGTTCTGCTTGGAGCAGATCTCCGCCAGCACAGAGCGATCACAGACTGCTCCTGTCGGCAATTCTGCGGCTTCCGCTGACATCACGTCAACAGAGCATCAGCTTCTGTTCCGCTCTGCTCTGTTGACTAGGGTGTGATTATCAATGTCGTTCTGATTGACAGCCAGCTCACCACTACCTAATTATGGGGAGTCTGCTGTCAATCAGCTTGACTTTGACTATCCCGCCCTGTCGACAAAGGAACCTGGAAGAGGAAGAACTACTCCATTAATTTGGAGCCAGCAGGAGCGGTCCGTGACCACTTTGAGCTGGCGCCGGTAAAACAGGGTTCTCCTTGTTAGTTCTTAGACCCATAGCAAAAAAAACAACAAAAAAACAAAAACCATAACCCCTTTTAATGAATAAGTCAACATGGTGTAGACCATAGTAAAACAAACTTTCAGCCAATAAAGGGAAACTGTAATAGAGACTGGACGCATGCGTTCGGTATGGGAACCTTCGTCAGGGGGTGTGGCGTGATTCCAACAGTGACCACATTATATAGCTAGCTGAACCAATAAAAAGTGTGAATCCTAAGCGGCGCATGCGTACCGTCCTATCGGCCCACAACTGAACCAACATACGTCCCCCAAAAAAGAGGAGTCAAGTGATGTGAGCGGATCACGTGAGTCATTACCTACCAGAACCTGCGTCATGTGACCGGTTAAGACGCACTCAGTACAGATCGTGGAGGTATACACCGGCGCATGCGCATGATTCACACTTAATATACATTGGTATTTCCACTATGTACCAATGTACCAATTATTATTATTATTATTATTATTTATTTATAGAGCACCATTGATTCCATGGTGCTGTACATGAGAAGGGGGTTACATACAAAATACATGTACAAGTTACAGTAGACAGACTAGTACAGAGGGAAGAGGGCCCTGCCCTTGCGGGCTTACATTCTATAGGATTATGGGGAGGAGACAGTAGGTGGGGTGTAGGTGGGGCGGCAGCTCCGCACGGTGGTGGGGCGGCAGCTCCGCACGGTGGTGGGGCGGCAGCTCCGCACGGTGGTGGGACGGCAGCTCCGCACGGTGGTGGGGCGGCAGCTCCGCACGGTGGTGGGGCAGTGAGGTCATTCAAGGTTATAGGCATTTCTGAACAGATGAGTCTTTAGGTTCCGTTTGAAGTTTGCAAGTGTAGTAGATAATCTGACGTGTTGAGGCAGTGAGTTCCAGAAGACTGGGGATGTTCGGGAGAAGTCTTGGAGACGGTTGCATGAGGAGCGAATGAGAGAGGAGGATAGAAGGAGATCTTGGGAGGACCGGAGATTACGTTTTGGAGTGTAGCGAGAGATTAGTTCAGAGATATATGGAGGAGACAATTTGTGGATGGCTTTGTAAGTCAGTATTAGTAGTTTGAATTGGATACGATGGAAGATTGGGAGCCAGTGAAGGGACATGCAGAGAGGAGAAGCGGGGTGGTAGTGAGGCGAGAGGTGGATCAGTCGGGCAGCAGCATTAAGGATGGACTGGAGAGGGGCGAGCGTGTTAGCAGGGAGACCACATAGGAGGATGTTGCAGTAGTCGAGGCGGGAGATTATGAGAGCATGCACTAGCATTTTTGTAGATTGAGAATTGTCCAATGTCTTGGAATGACCTCACGCCCCCTGATGAAGGTTTCCACGCAGAAACGTGCGCGTTGGGTCTCTATTGCCATTCCAGCAGCAGGGAAATACACAGACAGGTTGGTTCCTTGTTGTATGCCTGTATATACAGTACAGACCAAACGTTTGGACACACCACCTCATTCAAAGAGTTTTCTTTATTTTCATGACTCTAAAAATTGTAGATTCACATTGAAGGCATCAAAACTATGAATTAAAACATGTGGTATGAAATACTTAAAGTGTGAAACAACTGAAAATATGTGTTTATATTCTAGGTTCTTCAAAGTAGCCACCTTTTGCTTTCATTACTACTTTGCACACTCTTGGCATTATCTTGATGAGCTTCAAGAGGTAGTCACTGGAAATGGTTTTCCAACAGTCTTGAAGGAGTTCCCAGAGATGCTTAGCACTTGTTGGCCCTTTTGCCTTCACTCTGCGGTCCAGCTCACCCCAAACCATCTCGATTGGGTTCAGGTTTGGTGACTGTGGAGGCCAGGTCATCTGGCGTAGCACCCCATCACTCTCCTTCTTAGTCAAATAGCCCTTACACAGCCTGGAGGTGTGTTTGGGGTCAATGTCCTGTTGAAAAATAAATTATGGTCCAACTAAACACAAACCGGATGGAATAGCATGCCACTGCAAGATGCTGTGGTAGCCATGCTGGTTCTGTATGCCTTCAATTTTCAATAAATCCCCAACAGTGCCACAAGCAAAGCACCCCCACATCATCACACCTCCTCCTCCATGCTTCACGATGGGAACCAGCCATGTAGAGTCCATCCGTTCACCTTTTCTACAAAGACACGGTGGTTGGATCCAAAGATCTCAAATTTGGACTCCTCAGACCAAAGCACAGATTTCCACTGGTCTAATGTCCATTCCTTGTGTTCTTTAGCCCAAACAAGTGTTTTCTGCTTGTTGCCTGTCCTTAGCAGTGGTTTCCTAGCAGCTATTTTACCATGAAGGCCTGCTGCACAAAGTCTCCTCTTAACAGTTGTTCTAGAGATGAGAAGGTGTGTCCAAACTTTTGGTCTGTACTGTATCTTTATGATCTTATGGTTATACCATTCATAATATATCTATATGGACCACCAGCTTACTAAGTGATCTGTTATAATTATGTCCCCCTTTCCGCTGGTCTGAGGCGCTTTTCTTCCTATGTGCTCATTGTAATTCTTTATTTTTTGCTAAATCCCTTTTAATATATTCAATAAATTAAGATTTTATTACTCTTTGGTTAATATATTTTTTTTTTTTTAATTTAGAAGACCAAAACTTTTCTTTTTTATATAGTCTTAGTCTTCTTCAGCTTTCCTTTACCATGAGCACTAATGAAGTTGGAGACCTTTCCATGCCGACCTGCAGCTGCGCCGACCGATAACACTTATATTGATTTAGCCATTTACATTGCATTAATTTTACAAAATGTTCCACTTTTTCTCCATATTATTTACACCCTTAGTGACGGCACTCATGTTATCAGCTGCGGCAGATAAACAGAGCTGTCTGCAGATTACCATGTGGATGAAAAGCTGTGGATAAAAAGAAAAAATCAGCCTGTGGGGAAGGGAGTAGAGGGAGAAAGGGAAAAAAGACAATTATAGTAATGTAGCAGCATCCTTAGTACAGAACATAGCGGCGTACAGCACAAACCTCCGGTGGATTAGTCCTGGCGGGGGATTTATAAAATATTACTACGGTGTGATGCATCAGCCAGTATCCACACTGCAGCACTAAACGGAGCCTGGTGGGAACCATGAAGGACATATTGTAAAAAGAAGTATTCATTGTCTGTCCATGATAGAATTTAATGGAACTATTTGCACATTTGTTTTTAATATTTGAGGCTACGGTAAAATAATACA
Source organism: Anomaloglossus baeobatrachus (assembly GCF_048569485.1). NCBI lineage: Eukaryota > Metazoa > Chordata > Amphibia > Anura > Aromobatidae > Anomaloglossus > Anomaloglossus baeobatrachus. The sequence goes on from NC_134355.1 coordinate 634,891,061, forward strand.
CATAAAAGACAACCGTTTTTAATGGAGTGTGCCCTTGGGTTAATGGTGTGTGCCCTTGGGTTAAAGCCCCCTTTACACATCCGTGTTTCCGGTACGTGTGACGTTTGTCTTCACACGTACTGGAGATAGGGGCACACGTAGACCCATTAAAATCGATGGGTTTGCACACATGTGCATGTTTGCCCATGGTCTGCGTGGAGCATACGTGTGTCCATGTGTTCCACACGATGACATGTCCCTTTTTCTACGGCAGCATGGATGTCACACGTACCACACGGACAGCACACTGATATGCTCCATGTGACATCAGTCTTACACACACCGGAGAAAGCACTGTGTCTGTGAAATAAAATTCTTTTCTATACTCTCCTGTCTCCACCGCTGATGTCTCCAGCATTGCTGTCACTTGCTGCTGATTGCCGCTCATTATGCTAATCACATATGCACTGCACCTCGGACCGGAAGCAGCTGCAGCGTCGGAGACATCAGCTCCATGAACAGGTGAGTATAGAAGTTTATGCTGTCCGAGTGCTATGCGGATGTCCCACGGATAGCACAGGGACACACACACACACACACACACACACACACACACACCTACACCGCGGACCGTACAAAATGTGTGTGTTTTGCATGTACATGTGAAAAAGGCCTAATGGAGTGTGCCCTAAGATGACCTTTATGGTTTATCAGTTAATTAGCCAGTAGCCACCTTGCTTAAAGGCAACCACACATCAGATTTATGCGGCCTGGGATTCAGGCAGCATGAATAAGACACTGGTTGCGTGGGCAGGAGAAAACGTAGTTTGATACGCCGGCGGGTAATTCTTCCTCAACTGACTAATTTGAGGCCTCTCTTACAGACTCTCCCTATGTACACACATGTGGTTAACAGGAGCGGGGTGCGGAAAAGCCACTCGTGACCTGCCTCTTGGAATAGTGACCCAAGACACTCAAGATCCGATTCATTATTGCATTTGTGACTACTGTCCAAGGTTCCACTTTTTCATGGCACCCTACCTAACAAATAGTTAAAGCTTGCGAGTCAAGACGATAGAGCAAAAAAACATTTTACCACATTTTGGGATGTGGTCAGTGTGGATTCATGCTTATGAATTAATAATATGGTGTTCGTTAACTTCTTTTTGGCCTTTTACCGTAATAGATTCTACTGTCCTGATTTGTAGATAAATCTAATGGCAGGTAATGATTTGTTGCCCACGTCTATACATTACATCTTTTTAGAGTATGATGACCATTTCGGGCACCTTACCATGAGCATCTATGTGTTTAGGTGCTGCCATAACCTCCACGTTTACAGACTGTGTGTGTGATGCCAGGATTGTCCATTTTTAGCTGAAGAGACATAGCCAGGCCCCTTTTGTCAGGTCATGCCCACCAGTATTGTCTTAATGTGCATTTGGATGGCAGTCCAAATGCAGATTGAAAGGATTTTGTGAGTGGGAAGATCTGAGGTCGTGGGAAGTAGTAATCGCCTAGGCAGGTTAACAATGCAACAATTTTAATTTACAGTTGTTCTTGTGCTCATCCAGTTACGTATCTCAATAATAGTCCTTTTGGATAGTTCCTCAAATCCAGATTACGGATATCAATAATAGTCCTTAAGTTACCGTCACACTAAGCGACACTCCAGCGATCCCACCAGCGATCTGACCTGGCAGGGATCGCTGGAGCGTCGCTACATGGTCTCTGGGGAGCTGTCAAACAGGCAGCTCTCACCAGCGACCAGTGACCAGCCACCAGTGACTCGTGGAAGCAATGCTGAGCTTGGTAACTAAGGTAAATATTGGGTAACCAAGCGCTTGGTTACCCGATATTTACCTTGGTTACTAGCTCACACCGCTTAGCGCTGGCTACCTGCACTCGTAGCCAGAGTACACATCGGGTAAATAAGCAAACCGCTTTGCTTATTTACCCGATGTGTACTCTGGCTACGAGTGCAGGGAGCCGGCACTGGCAGCCTGAGTGCGGCGGACGCTAGTAACCAAGGTAAATATCGGGTAACCAAGCAAAGCACTTCGCTTGGTTACCCGATATTTACCTTGGTTATAGCTTACCGTAGGCTGCCAGAAGCCGGCTCCCTGCTCCCTGCACATTCAGTTCGTTGCTCTCTCGCTGTCACACACAGCCATGTGTGCTTCACAGCGGGAGAGCAACAACTAAAAAATGGTCCAGGACATTCAGCAACAACCAGCGACCTCACAGCAGGGGCCAGGTTGTTGCTGGATGTCACACACAGCAACTTCGCTAGCAAGATCGCTGTTGCGTCACAAAAACCGTGACTCAGCAGCGATGTTGCTAGTGATGTCGCTTAGTGAGACGTGGCCTTAAGGATAGCTCCTCCAATCCAGATTACGGATATCAATAATAGTCCTTAGGATAGTTCCTCAAATCCAGCTGATGGATATCATAACTATAGTATGTGTATCCACCTCCAATCTCTGTAATCAATTCATGGGCACCAGGATCTGGCCACAGCCACAGTTCCTTGCCCCTCCGTGTCACAGCACCAACTCGCTGACCAAGCATGTGGCTTATATTTCTGCCTCTCCTGGGATCAGACACCTGAATGTGCATAAGTGCTCATCACTCCCACCCCCTTAGACTTTTTTTTTTCCATGTATCTCCATGTATGAAGGATGGCAGTCTCCGCTCAGTCTGCAGGATTGAGTATCAGGGAGGGGGCCCCTGTATTGGAAATTGTAGACTCACAACCCCGTACCAGATGCAGGACAATGAATCCTGCTGCAGGCCTGAATATATTAGTGTCCAAGGAGGCCAACTAGAATGCACATATTTACAACCCCTTCCCCCTTCAAATTGTGTACCTTAAACTGACGAGCAAGCAATCTCTAATAAAACACAATCATATGGTTGACATAACCAGAGCTTTATGCTGTAAAAAGTCCAAAGCTCTTCGAGCTGTGGGCTCTGCTCTATGTCCATATGTCCAATAGTCTTTAGTCTGCAGCCAGCTCCTCATAGTGTGCATAACCTGGTGAAAAAGGCCTGGCTATATGAAAGAATTCCTCTTGGCGCACTTGCTTTAACATTGGTCCACGGAGACTCCACACCGTATCCTGCCATAAAAGTTCCTTGCCCAGTGCATGGAGCCTTAAATTGGTGCATTCAAATCAGATGATCCTCTTCAACATGACCTACTTGGCGCTTGTTGCAAATCATGTATTTGATGCTACATGTTGTACTTTCTGCATGGTATAATTGAGTTATTGCAATAATCCAGTTGTTCCTGCATTCTGCTCCTGGTCCGGACCTGTCTCACATTAGATCTGTGACATAACTATTTATATATTGCAATTTCTACAGTTTATCTGCTAAGTGGCAGCGCAATTAATAGACAATTAAATCCTTGGTTTTCCTCATGAATAATTTCATGCCTTTATGCCTGAAGCGATTTGAGGATTTATTCATTTTCAAAATGTTTTTAACACTAAATCATCGTGTGAAAAGTAAACCTGGAAAACCTAAGAGAAATTAAAGGAATATTCCACTCCGAGCCGCCATCGTTGATCTGGTCTCCATAGGATTTATGGAATGGCTGAAGCGCGGCTATTCATTCTTTGATTCAGATTTTCTCTTTAAAAAGTAGATTAAAAAATTCTGAAATTAAAATAATGATAAAGATTAAAGGGAATCTGTCACTCTTTTCTAGTTTTTTTTTTTTTAGTTAATATGGGCATACAGGTTGGCATAGAAGGGAAATTAGCCGTACCTGTATGCACTCCGGATGATGGGTTGTTTTGGAAAAATCCTCTTTTATATCTTCTATCTTCCAGGCTATGGGGCGTATGATGCCCGAAATATAAGCCGGCCACCGGTCTTCATGATCCCCAATTTCTCCTCCTCTTACCCGCCATTGCTGTCAGTAATGTGGGCACAGCCTTCAATTTTAATATGCAGAGTCGATGTGAAGTAGCAGTGACTCCTTGGCGCCTGCGCATATCAAAACTGAAGACTGTGCCCATGGAAGGACGAAAAAGTATAGGGCAAGACACTGCATGCATGATTTCCGGCTGCGCTCCTCACATCACAGGCACCTACTAAAGAGAAGAGGAGGAGAAATTGGGGATAATGAAAACCAAACGCCAACTTCTCTTCTGAGCCGCGCACACCCCATATCCCGGAAAATAGTAGATATAAAAGAAGATTTTTCCAAAACGGACCATTATCTATGAGGCATACAGGTATGGCTAACTTCACATCTATGCCACCTGTATGCCCATATTAATAATCAAAAAAACACAAAAGGGTGACAGATTCCCTTTAAGGAGATAATGGTCATAAGCCAGCAAAAATTTCATGATTTATTTTTTTTATAAATCAAATAAATAATCATTTAAAGGGGTTGTCCACTACTTTTACATTGATGGCCTATCATTAGCATAGTTCATCAATGTCTGATCAACCAGGATCCGACACTCCGCACACCCGCCGATCAGGTGTCTTTGGTCCCGACGGCGGCAGCAGGCAGATGGAAATGCTTAGTTCCGGAGCTGCTCAGTCTTCTGATAGTGGCTGGGTACTGTACATCCACCTCCTATCGATCAGAAAATGGAGCAGCTCCGGAACTGAGCATTTCCGTCTGCCGCCGCCGGGACCGAGATCAGCTCATCGGCGGGGTGTCAATCAGACATGGATGACCTATCCTAAGGATACGCCATCAATGTAAAAGTAGTGGACAATCCCTTTAATGTCTTTATCTCCATTTCTATCTTCCATGGTTGAGATGGGAATAACTATTTTTAGATCCTGGCCATTAGAGGCGGAATTATAAAAATGGCTGTGGTGCGCTGTTTCCCTAACTCTGATAGTAATGATTAGAAGTTGTAGAAACAGTGGAGAGAGCTATGATGTTGGCGTATCTCCTGAGTTAAGGGCGCTTTACACGCTACAATATATCTTACGATGTGTCGGCGGGGTCACGTCGTAAGTGACGCACATCCAGCATTGTAAGGTACATTGCAGCATGTAACAGCTACGTGCGATTGCGATTGAACGGTAAAACGTTCATCGCATGCACGTCACTCAATTACTAAAAATTGAACGTCAGGTTGTTCACTGTACCCGGGGTAGCACACATCGTAGTGTGTGACACCCCGGGAACGATGAACAGATCTTACCTGTGTCCCGCGGCTCCCGGCCGGCAATGCGGAAGGAAGGAAGGTTTACGTCCCGCTCATCTCCGCCCCTCTGCTTCTAGTGGCCGGCTGCCGCGTGACATCGCTGTGACGCCGCACGTCCCTCCCATTTATGGAAACGGTGTAGCTTGCTGTCCTTTTCTATTTCTATGAGAAATAATCCCAATACATGAGCCATACGGTGAACATGCGACCAACAATAATATACTGGAAGCATGTATGCACTACTCGCAATTAATGCAAAGACAGAGGACAAAGAGTATTTTGTGCAAAGAGGTAATTTTTATTATTAAATGACGAACAGGCAAAACAGCAAAAATAGCAAAAATACAATTATAAAAACAACTACCATAAGGTCAAATGGGGCATGGAACAATGGTGCAAGGGTGGTAACCAATAGCCGTGGGAGAGGTGGGAATGGTTCGCCTAGTACACTGAAGTGTTCGAATAGAGATGGACAAAACCACCTTCAATAGTCGTGGGAGAGGACAAAAATGTACATAAACATGGGCCAGTACATGTATGGTATACACAATGGGGCATAATGACCAGTGTATAGCCGTGGAGGAGGTGACCAAAAATATACAAGTACAACAATAGTCGTGTGAGAGGTGAAAAATATCACCTAAGGGCTATGAGATAATATGGTCACAGATAGAATATATGCATACTAAAATGGTACCATTACGGTGCCCCACAGTGTGATCACCAAAATTGCTCTAAGGTGTATATCATAGTAGTAGAGGATACCTAACCATGTCGTGGAAAAGGACAAAAGATGTACATAATTATGGGCCAGTACATGTATGGTGCGCACAATGGGACACAAGGACCAGTGTATAGCCGTAAAAAGGTGACCAAAAATATACAAGTATAACAATAGTCGTGTGAGAGGTGAAAAAATATCACCAAATGGCTATAAGATAATATGGTCACAGATGGAATATATGTATATTACAATGATACCATTACAGTGCCCCACAGTGTGATTACAAAAGCTCCCAGATTAGTCGAAGGTATATATCATGGTAGTAAAGGATACCTAACCATATATAGCATATTTCTCAATAAAGTGCAAGTGCAATAGGAAAAAGGGGCAAGCCCCTAAAAAACTACCATGACTAATCAGAAAAACACCCACAGAACCCCATGGTTAGAGGCAAAAGAATATTCAGGACATAATGCACATACCCGAGTAGGAGGGATCACCACCAACGCGCATTTCGCGACGGTACTAATGCTTTCTCAAGGGGGAATGCGAAATGCGCATTGGTGGTGATCCCTCCTACTCGGGTATGTGCATTATGTCCTGAATATTCTTTTGCCTCTAACCATGGGGTTCTGTGGGTGTTTTTCTGATTAGTCATGGTAGTTTTTTAGGGGCTTGCCCCTTTTTCCTATTGCACTTGCACTTTATTGAGAAATATGCTATATATGGTTAGGTATCCTTTACTACCATGATATATACCTTCGACTAATCTGGGAGCTTTTGTAATCACACTGTGGGGCACTGTAATGGTATCATTGTAATATACATATATTCCATCTGTGACCATATTATCTTATAGCCATTTGGTGATATTTTTTCACCTCTCACACGACTATTGTTATACTTGTATATTTTTGGTCACCTTTTTACGGCTATACACTGGTCCTTGTGTCCCATTGTGCGCACCATACATGTACTGGCCCATAATTATGTACATCTTTTGTCCTTTTCCACGACATGGTTAGGTATCCTCTACTACTATGATATACACCTTAGAGCAATTTTGGTGATCACACTGTGGGGCACCGTAATGGTACCATTTTAGTATGCATATATTCTATCTGTGACCATATTATCTCATAGCCCTTAGGTGATATTTTTCACCTCTCACACGACTATTGTTGTACCTGTATATTTTTGGTCACCTCCTCCACGGCTATACACGGGTCATTATGCCCCATTGTGTATACCATACATGTACTGGCCCATGTTTATGTACATTTTTGTCCTCTCCCACGACTATTGAAGGTGGTTTTGTCCATCTCTATTCGAACACTTCAGTGTACTAGGCGAACCATTCCCACCTCTCCCACGGCTATTGGTTACCACCCTTGCACCATTGTTCCATGCCCCATTTGACCTTATGGTAGTTGTTTTTATAATTGTATTTTTGCTATTTTTGCTGTTTTGCCTGTTCGTCATTTAATAATAAAAATTACCTCTTTGCACAAAATACTCTTTGTCCTCTGTCTTTGCCTTTTCTATTTCTGTAGTTCCATTAATTTGTATTGCAGTTGCACAAATGGCATAGCCCAGCCGCACTTGACTGTTTTTCCAAGTAATTGCCATCTAAGTCAAGAAAAGTAGAGATGGGAATAAGCCTTTTTAAAGTGTAATGGGGAAAAAACTGTGCATTCAACAGGGTAGCTTACAAAACTAGGCTAGTCCAAGTCCTTAAAGGGACTTATAGGCACTTTAACGCATGTGGATGACAACGAGAGTATGGATTCAACTTTATGGGCTACAGCAAAGAGGCAGTAAATAACAGCTCATTATTGACAGACGCCTTCCTCTCTGTGTATTACATGACTGTCCATTTATTAAAATGGTTCACATGTAGTAATAAAAACCTCTCAAGCAATAGATTTAAGACAACCTGTAGTCAGATCAAAAGTCTTCATTATTATATATACTCTTATTTTATTCCCGCTATTCCCCTTAGTATTATGGTCTTATTTTTTTTTTTCTAATCTGCCATAGGTTCCAGAGTTATGGGCTTTAAGTTTTAGTACTAGTTTTTATGGTCTTTATGTAGGGGGTGTGGCTCACTGGATCCTCAGGGGCGTGGTTCATTAGCTCCTCTGGGGTGTCTTTAGGCTGCTCTGCATCATTACCCTATGAGCCTTGCCCCCTTGATAAAGACTGTAGAAATTAGCACTAACTGAAAAGCAAAATACTTAGGGGAGCATCGGGAATAAAGTGAGAGCAAAAACTAGCTACTTTTGACCAGAGGACGTTTTAAATTGTTTTAAAACAATTTAGGTTATGCTTTTCACATTATTGCATTTTAATTTTGCTCTAGGCTTGATGTACATTGAAAGGAATGGTGTAAGATGACCAACATGATGATCGTGATACTCTATGAGAAGCTGTTTATGCTATATGTGTCTGTGTAGCCATCCATTGATTTTGATGTAAATGACTGCATCGTAAAGGGACTCTGTCACCAGGTGTTTGATACCTAATTTGAGAGCAGTTTAACGTAGGGGCAGAGATCCTGATTCCAGCAATGGGCTACTGTTGTGCAGTGTTCTGCATTTCACTCACCAGGTGTCATGGCAGCATCAGACTCTGTTCACACTGCAGAGTCCAACAAACTACCTGGGATTCTTTAGTTACACGGCCTGCCATGGGCATCGGCTGATTCTGCCTTCATTGCTCTCCAGTACAGCAGGAGTTAATTTCTGCTGGCCTGTGATCAGCTACTGAGAGCTGAGGCTGCTGATCCCCATCTCCAGCCTTTCTAAAGTTCTGGATTCTGGGGTTGTTTGCCGGATATAGCTTTTTGCTTCCTGGTTCCTCTTGCTATCCACTTGCATGGTGATCATCAGTTTGCCGTTCTGCGAGGTGTGTGAGTTCTCTTAGTTGTGTCGTTTTTTCCTACCCCTTTGGCGTTACTCCCCAGTTCACATATTATCCCTCCTTTGTGTCTGAGTGCAGTGTGCATGAGTTTTTGTTTACCCTTGTCTGCCATTATTTGTGGGTTTTTTGTTACTACGTTTTTGGCCTGCTCCCTGGGTGGGAGGGAAGTAGTATCAGGGCTTGGACAGGAGACACGGCCATGTTGGAGGCTCGAACCTGGCTACCATCAAGTATACCTTCGAGATAAGGGACAGCACAGGGGTCCCAGTCTTGCTAACTTACAAGCCCCTGTTCCATCCATACACCCCCGTGACAGCTGCTTAGTGTAGTTAGTTTTGATAAAATCATTGTTTAATCAGCAGTAGATTATCATTAGAGGACTACTTGGTGTGCTGCAGGTAGTCCAGCATATTCATGAGCTCTGTATAACTTCTGGATCTGCAGCAGAGAAACCTGATTTTATCAAAATGACAACAAGCAGCTCAGTAAGTGACACATCACTGGAATCAGGGTCTCTGCCCCTACATTATGCTTCACTCAGATGATGGAGCAAAAACCCGGTGACAGATTCCCTTGAAGGACGAGTTTTGCAACTGATATTTTATTGAATTTAGATGGTTTGAAATTGTACTACGTAACAGAATATGCAGAAAGGTAAAGCCGGACACCGGTATTATTTTACTATATGTTTGTATCTTTTTCTTGAATGTCATGGTTATAACGAGCTGAGGAGCCAACCATAGGTCGGCATATTACACAGCGGGAAGCAGGAAAGATTGCGAAACTGCGTTTACAGGTAATATTAATTGGAAATCAACCAACTCCAATGTGGACCAATTAGTACAGATGATAAAAGCATAGCCCGCCCCTTTAAGACACCTCTGCTTGACTCCAGTAAAAATGTGAATTCACCTCAAAAACTAGTGTTTCTTATGGGATTACGTCTAAGATTACTTCACTGTTTAAATGTCACCTTCATGTTCTGCATTACAATGCCGGCACTCAGACAGGACGACAATGCCAGATGCATAAAACATAGCAAGCCATTATTCTGGAAGATACACAAGGACTAATACGAGCGGACTAATAGCCAGGAAGGACTGGAAGCATTCCCACACCGCGGAAGCAGCTTTGTGGTCTTCAGACTTCATATTCTCTTTCATCCTCGCAAATAGTTTTTCGTTTTTGTTTTTTTTAAGAAGGATTATTAAGTAGTGCATTAATCAGTGATGTGCAGTCCCTGAGGTATTGTGGAAATTGATAAGGTACAGTCATGTGGTTTCTGGCCATAGAAGGTCACAATGTTTGGCTGCGCAAAATGCTCCCTGACTTTTCATTGTTCCTGCTGTCAGTATACCTTGCTATAGGTAGCGTTCCTGCTGGATTCATCTCTCCCCGTTTGGACCCAGCAAGAGCTCGCCTTCCACCCAGCTGCTGATGATCAGCATTCTCCTAGTGCTTAAATACGCCTTCCTTCCTTGGACTGGTGCTGGTGATATTTTTCAGTTTATTCAAGCCTTGGTTGCAAGCAGGTGGCTTGAACTCCTCTGTGGTATCGTTGCTGAAAACGTTGCTAAACCTCTACCTGTTTCATCTGTAGAGAAGTAGTTCATGCTTTCCCCCTGTGTGTCCTCCTTGTGTCTTCTATAGTTGTCTAGTGGGGTTGACGAAGAGCTTATTCCATCCGTTCCCCATTTAGGGTCCAGCACTAGGGATACCTAGGGTCAGGTATCCAGCTCTGCGCATAGGTGCGGAACCTATCTAGGGTGGTGAGGGACCTCAAGGACCAGCGGTAGGTTTGGTCAGGGGTTACCATCTTCCCCTTCCCAATACTAATGCGGGCGTCACACGGTACGATCTATCGTGCGATCGCACAAGCGATCGTACCCGCCCCCGTCGTGTGTGCGTCACGGGCAAATCGCTGCCCATGTCGCACAAAGTCATTAACCCCCGTCACATGCACTTACCTGCTGAGCGACCTTGCTGTGGGCGGCGAACATCCACTTCCTGAAGGGGGAGGGACGTTCAGCGTCACAGCGACGTCACACAGCGGCCGGCCAATAGAAGCGGAGGGGCGGAGATGAGCGGGATGTAAACATTCTGTCCACCTCCTTCCTTCCGCATTGCCGGCGGGTGCCGCGGGACGCAGGTAAGCTGTGTTCATTGTTCCCGAGGTGTCACACGGAGCAATGTGTGCTACCCCGGGTACGATGAACAACCGACGCCATGAAAAATAAACGATTTTTTTAAAAATAAGCGACGTGTACACGACTCACGTTTTGTGACAGATTCAGCATCGCTCGGAGGTGTCACACAAAACGACGTCGCAAACGATGCCGGATGTGCGTCACGAAAACCGTGACCCCGACGATGCATCGCACGATAGCTCATCTCGTGTGACGCATGCATAAGGGTTTCCCTTCCCTTTCGCTGTTTGCTTGGTACATCCCTGTACCTAGCGTGACAGTCACATGCAACTCACTTGTCATACAATTAAATGTAAATTGCACACGACTGTTTTTTTTCATGCAAAATCACAGCTCTTAAATAGTTGCAAGTAGCAGGCAGGTTACAGAAACATTTTCATCATGACACTTTTCAGAGAAGTGCTGCAGTGTGACACATATTGCCGGTTAGCCCAGCCTTATTCTTCGTCCATTACAAACGAAGAGTAGAGAGCTGGCGGTCCATAATGTACGGTGCTGTTCCAGTTCTGGTGCTTTTCAACCTAGTCAATTGACTGATCAGTTGGGGTGCCCAAAGTCAGAAATTGAAGGAACTGTCAAGTTCGGTGGAGGAAGCCTTATAATATGGGGGTGTTTCACAGGCAAAGGTGTTGGATACTTGACCAAGATCAATGGTGGTCTAAGTGCTGAGCTATACGTATGTGAGTATCCTACAAGATGAGTTACTTGGGAACTATGGGTATGAAAAGGATGACATAGTGTTCCAACAGGGCAAAGAACCGAAGCGGTGAGATTGGCGAAGAAATTTTCAATGACAATGAGAGGTGAATTGGCCTCCACAGTCCCCAGACCTCAACCCAATTGAACACTTGTGGGTATAGTTGTAGAAAAAACTGTATACACACCCAAGGGAGTTGACCAGTATGCACCAACATTGGGAACATGTAGAAGAGACCTGGGATGATATTTTGGTTGAGACATGCATGAATCTGATGGAGAGCATGGCCGGAAGGATTAAGACAGTGTTGAAAGCCAAAGGTGGATTTACAAAATACTAACAAAAGTATAACAATTTAAATTTAGATTTTTAGGAGCAAAACAATAACAATGCAGTGATATGACAAGAATCTGCATAACTAATCATATGCTAAATAGCTGCAAGTCACATTTATGTATGAGATAGCCAAGGTGATTGTCTATAAAATGGAGGTCATTACACGCTCAAAGCTGTAGTGGATGGTGAGATATGGAGCCTGAAAGTCAAAAGTTCAAAACATGGTTACCCTTTTACTCGTCAATGTAAATATTAAAATAGTGGACAACCCATATAAAATGCAAAACTATCTTGTGGTTTCCTATAGGACCACATTGTGTTGATGTCATAAAACACTTGCCCCTAGCACACAAAGCTCTAGTGGGCTACTAGTCACTTAGGTTGGAGGTCTTACTTTGGATTCTAGCAGCTGCTTTTCATGTAGGTGCTATTTCATTGTGGTCTAGAGCATATGTCCTCGATCTGAGGTACATGTACCCTATGTTTTAAAGAGCTTACTTTTAATTCTGGATTTTACCAAGAAGTGAAAGATCTACTGTCCAAACACTTACAAATTAAGTTAGGGGTCTTAAGGCTGCTTTACACCAGACAATCTATCGTGCGATAGATCGTCGGGGTCACGGTTTTTGTGACGCACATCCGGCATCGCTGGCGATACCGGCCTGTGTGACACCTCCTAGCGACGCAGTATCGCTCACAAATCGTGAGTCGTGTACTGGTCGCTAGGTTCCATAATATCGTTTAATTTAGTTGTTCATCGTTTCCGTGGTAGCACACGTCGCTCCGTGTGACACCCCGGGAACGATGAACAGCAGCTCACCTGCGTCACGCGGCCGCCGCCGGCTTCCATTGGCCGGCGGCCATGTGACATCGCTGTGACGCCAAACGTCCCTCCCACTCCAAGAAGTGGACGTTCGCCGCCCACAGCGTGGTCGCACGAGAGGTAAGTACGTGTGACGGGGGTTACCGACTTTGTGCGACACGGGCAGCGATTTGCCCGTGACGCAAAGAGGACGGGGGCGGGTACGATCGATTGTGAAATTGCACAATCGGTCGTTCCGTGTAAAGCAGCCTTTAGGCTTACTGGAGTCCCTCTGGATCTCACCACCTATGATCTACTCAATGAATTATTTAACGTTCCACCAATGTGACACGTTTCCTTACAAGTTGCTTTATGTGAAGTTGCTTTAGCAGGACCACATTACCTCTAGTACAATTGTCCATTGTTTCATGGACACAAAACCTAGTTGACTGTCTGTAGGGCTTAGATCGTACATCAGCAGCAGGAAATTGAGCAGAGGATTTATCGGTGAAATGCGCCCTCTCCATACACTTGGAGGTCGTGCACACTAGTCGGATTCTGGCCGGGAACATACATGGCGCACAATTGTGGTCACATGAGAGATGGGGCTACACTGATATTTTATCGAAAAGTACTCTCTCCAATATTCTATTATGAGGCAATGCTGATCAGTTTATTTTTTTTTTCTAATGCCGCATGAGAAAAAATTTGCATCATATGTAAATTGGACGGTGCGCACCCAGTCAAGTCTGTGGGTGCATGGAAATCCGACTGCAGTCTAATTTCCGCAGACTTAAACAATGGAGAAGATGGAGAAATTTTGTTCTGTCTTCTCTTCCAGTGTCTTACGATTCTTTCATTCTTACATAATCCGCCTGATTTTCTCACATGAGAGAATCTATGGCTGTGATTTGCAGTCTAATAGTACCGGAGTCCCGCACATCCATCCTAAAATAGTATAGATTAGAGCGCAATCAGACGGCCGTATAACTCTGACAAGGATTGGGTCACAATGCTCAGACCGGCCAGCGACTCTCCTGACCTAAGCAATTCAGCTGCATAGAAATACATGTTCAGGTCAGGGGAGCCGCCGGCCAGTCCCAAGCATGGCGATGACATCCTCTTCCAAGTTATATGACCATCTAACTGCGTCTGCTGTATAACTCTGACAAGGATTGCATCGCAGTGCTCGGATTAGCCGGCGGCTCTTCTGATCAGAGCAAGACAGCTGCATTAAAATACATTCTCTGGTCAGGGGAGACGCCGGTCAGTGCAAGCAAGGCAATGTAATCCTTGTCCGAGTTATATGGCCATCTAACTGAGCCATTAGAGCAACTCTACAACCTGGGACTACAAATAAATGTATATTTCTTATGTATAGTTTCCCTACCTGCCTCCTCTGCATAGATCAGCTTTCTTACTTTATGACTCTAAATATTTGATGGCTCACTATTCAATAGGCAACACATTACTATTTACTAAAAAACAATGTGCCTGCCCTTTTGGATGCCAAAAAGACACTCCTTTTGCACCTGTTGGGTCTATAGAGTTCCACGGATACATTACTGCCCCATACACTGGTGTGAGTGGAGAATTAAGGGTATTTTACACGCTGCCACATCGCTAACGATATATCATCGGGGTCACATCGTTAGTGACGCACATCCAGCGCCGTTAGCGACATCGCAGCGTGCAACAACAAGGAGCGACGATCAACGAGCGTAAAAGCATCAAAAATCTTTGATCGTTGACACATCGCTCCTTTTCATAATATCGTTGGTGGTGCATGCCGCTGGTTGTTCGTCGTTCCTGCAGCATCACACATCGCTATGTGTGACACCACAGGAACGACGAACATCTCCTTATCTGCGTCCACCGGCAATGAGGAAGGAAGGAGGTGGGCGGCATGTTACAGCCGCTCATCTCAGCCCCTCCTCTACTATTGGGCGGCCGCTTAGTGACGCTGCTGTGACGTCGCTATGACGCCGAACGCACCTCCCCCTTGAAGGAGGGATTGTTCGGCGGTCACAGCTACGTCGCTGTAAAGGTATGTGCGTGTGACGCTGCTGTAGCGATAATGTTCGCTACGGCAGCGATCACCACATATCGCACGAACAACGGGGGCGTGTGCTATCGCGCACAACATCACTAGCGATGTTGAAGCGTGTAAAGCACCCATTAGGCTGGGTTCACATTGCGCTTTGTCCTAAGGTAAATGGCTCAGTCGGGGCTTATGTCCGAACCACGGCAAAACGAGATTCGGGCGTCAGTCACTACAATGATGCAGACTGAGTCACTGTGCATCATTTTCAGGTCCATACGCCTGTTGGATGAGGGAAGCAAGACGTTGTCGACTTCGTCTGCATCATTATCATCAATGGCTCAGTCGGCACATTCGCCTTAATCCCGTTTAGTGCGAAGCTCTGATGAAGCCACCGACCGTAAGAGAAAGCGCTATGTGAACCCAGCTTAATAGTTGCATTAGTCTTTATTTTCCCTTTCCGATTTCTCTCGGTGACTCATAGTTCTCCATTTTTATCCATTTTTTTTGTTTTGACAATAATAGTTTCAATCCCTTTTTGCAACAATGAATATTTTACCGGAATAATTTCAAAAAGCAAACACTATTTTTTATTTTTTATTTTTTTCTGAGTAAACATTTCTCTCTTTCCTATTACCTTCTTTTAAAGGTCACATTACTAGACCGCGGTGGAAAAGGAGCGTAATTAATTTTGATTGGCAGTGTCGTGCAGCACTGGAACATTATGGTCACTGTCATCACCACAATAATGAAGTTTTACTTTTCCCCTCTTCAACTCAATACATTTTCTTGAAATTATTTTTTTTATTTTTTTTTTTAGAGCTGCTGTATATTTTAAGGGTTATCATGGAAAAAAAATATTAAGCTACAACAATAAATTTAACTTAAAAATATAGTTTGTGTCTACAGATAAACAAAAAGATTCCAACTACCCTAGTGTAGTTCGGTCCTACGGGACAGACGGACCAGGGCAATGTTCACTTTTGCTCCAGCAATTCTTTGCATTGACCTGTTGGGTCCTCCAATTCTTTGCTGCCTTTATGGAAAAGTGATGAGCATTTTGCCTTAATCCATATTTGTATAATTCAAAAGAGAGCCTTTAGCCAGATCTATGATGTGCCAACTGCTCTAGCAAATGTCTTTGTTATTGTTTTTTTTCTTAAAAGTATTATTTTCCGGGCCCCGAAAAAACTTTGTTATTGGATTTCATTAAAAACTTGTGGTTTTGAGGATATTTCCTTTCCCTGCACATTCCTAGCTGCTGAATGAATTAACTGAGAAACTATTGGTGACCACATCAATTTGCAGATTAACTTCGAAGTGGCTTCCGATCAACTGAGGAGCTCAGAAAAAGTAGATAAAACAGTAACGAAGTCGCTGTTTGATTCTCAGATAACTCCTTCTATAGCCAGATATACCGTTTCCCGAAAAATAAACCCTAGTAGGATTTTTGGGGCTTTTTTTTTTTTGAGTATGCTTAAAATATAAGCCCTACTCCAAAATAAACCCTAGTTGCTGTTTCATAAGGAAATGTCCAGGCAACTAAAAAAGTTAGACTACAGTATGACCCTTTATCAAAGAAAGAAGATATCCCCAAAAGAATAGCAGACACCCCCAAACGAAAGCAGACATCCCCTCCCCCTCCACCCAAAAAAAAAGTTGAACTCACCAGACTCCAAACTTTTACAGTTGGCAAGTGCTGATGGTGGATGGGCTCTCACACAGAGATCTATGTCACTGTCAGGTCCTTCACCGGTCCACCTGCATTGCATTGCAGCTCTCACATGCAGATTGGGTACCAGTATCACTTCGAGTGAATGATACTTCTAATAACCAGGGGGAGCCAATCATTGTAGAACCCAGGGGTACCTGACACCAACGCGGATTTATATGTGAGAGCCCATTCACTTGCCAACTTTATATTTCCGGGGTCTGGTAAAGTGTGATTCTTTTGGGGATAAACCTAATAGTACATAGAGAATAATACATTTAAGCAGCTAATTTAAACCATTGTAAATATATGTGCCCACCACTATAGACTGGTTCTGCACCATGAGAATAGATGCGACAGTCCCAGCACTTTACCCGGCTCTTCCTGATTGCCCTGGTGCAGTGGCAATCAGGGTAATAAGGAATTAATAACCGCTGACAGCTGCCACTAAGCCCTAGATTAGTAATGGGGGGCACCTATGAGACCCCCCCACCCTCATTATTAATCTGTAAGTGAGACGAAATAAACACAAAACACCCAAAAAACACCTTTTATTTGAAATAAGAGGAAAAAAAATCCCCGTTTGAAACCGCGTGGGTCCGAACTTGAGTCCCGGTCCGCCCATCACTAGTGATGACTTGAATATATGTGTATATATGTATATGAATAAATGTTGATTTTTTTTTTTTTTCTTTTGTTCAAGAATAAATGTGGATTGTTGTTCATAGGAAGATATAAAACATCCCCTGAAAATAAGCCCTAGAGCAAAAAATAATATAAAACCTTGTCTTGTTTTCGGAGAAATATGGTAGAAGGCAAATAGTGCAACATTTTTAATGAAACGAATTTCTAAAAATTTTGTATAAAATACCTGCATTTACATAAAAAATAAAATAAAATTAAAAAAAAAAAAATTGGTTCCTTAATGGTCCAGATTTGCTATTCTGAGCCTGGAAGGCAATCCCCTCTGCCAATATCAAATGCTATTTAACACTGATGAAAATGACTGGTATGAAGCATTTGCCAGGTGATTTAGAAAGATGGAAATTACTTACTTGGCGTTCATTGTATGTGAGAATCTGTCTGGCATGGGTGAAACAACGAGAACAAGAGGAGGCACGCACAGAATATGGCAGCGACTAAGATGTTTTTTTTTTTTTCATGTACCTTTTATAATGAGATTATGTAGTTTGCTTTTGTGTAGGAGGATTATGATAATAATCTTTTTTTATATACCGCCAACATGTTCTACAATTTGAGGAAGTAGCAAACAAGTGAGAATAAGAAAAAAATCAAAACCTATGAACAAGAATACAAAAGGTGTTCCTGACCCCAAGAGCTTACAATCTACATGGTAAAGGAGAAATTAAACAATGGATTGGTGTTAAAGGAAACCAGTCACCAGATTTGGCGACTATAGGCTGCGGCCACCACCAGTGAGCTCTTATATACAGAATTCTATCATGCTGTATATGAGCCCAGGCTGATGTGTAGAACATAAAAATCACTTTATAATACTCACCCAAGGGGTGGTGTGGTGCAGACTGGTCAGATAGGTGTGACGCCCTGGGCAAGCCAGGGGTCACAGGTCATCACACCACCACACCCTACAACCCAGTTAGGAACACCAAGGCTACCAAAATCCTTGTTGCCTTCCTCCAGGGGCTGATGTTCACACCAGGGGGTGGGCCAGGCGGTTGGCTCCACCCACCGAGGAGTTCACAGCCCTGGAGGCGGGAGGAACCAGGCACTTCAGTGAGGGGAGTGAAGTGGAAGGAAGTAGTAGTGGAGCTAACGAGAAAAGCTGAAGTGACAGAAAAGTGGCAGTAGTAAAGCCTGAAGTTGGTCCGGGTGTGTGCCCCGGACTGTGACAGCAAGGTCAGCAGACGGCGGTGATAGTCCGCAGGGGTGACTGCTCGGAGGTTGCTGGAAGGACCGCGGACGGGTAGTGGCCCGGCGGTCTGGAGCAGTATACGAGGAACAGTCAGCACCAGGGCAGGGGCCTTTCGGATCCCGGCAAGGCTAGGAGTCGCCATATTTTGCCAAATCCGTCAGCGAAGGGGACGTCTGTCTCCAAACAACCAAGTCCCGATTTGAAGGCAACAGTCCGACCGTTACGGAGAGACACCGCCACCGCCAGGGCACCAGTTTCTCAGGGCCAGCGCCTGTGGGCAAAGTAGGGCTCCTCCGGCCCATATCCAAGCCGGGGAGCGGGTTACCAGTGGGAACCCATCGCAACCATCATCAACTTAGGTGCAGGACAGAGGGACCGTCACCGTCACCTACTGGGGAAAGCAAGTGCAGCCGTCCGTGGGAACCGTCTTTCCAGCCGTGTGTTTTACCGAAAACTGTGTCAACGTCTCAGGCTGAGTGAGTACCACAGTGCCGCAAGGCACAGCGCTGCCCCCGCGTCCCTGCACCCCACCAAGCCCTGCATCACCCACCTAATCACTGGGCCCCGGGATCACCAACCCCTACCCACGGAGGGGCAACATAACAACTGGCTGCTCCATACCATCCCTTCCGGGATCCCCATACAGAGCAGCGGTGGTGTCAACAAATCACCACAACCGTGGGTGGCGTCACGGACAATAACCAATCCCCACACCCAAAATCGCCCCTTTCACTCACGGGCGAGGAGCGTCGCTAGAGTCCCCGGGATCCGGCCCATCGCTCGAGCCACCGAGCAGTAGCAGGCCGCAGCAGCCGCAATAGCCGGACCTGAGCAGTGGGAGAGCGCGGCGTCCCCTCCTCCGCCCGCGACATAGGCGTCTCCGTTCATTGAGGTTCTGCGCAGGCGCACTACAATACTTTGAGCTGCTCTGCTCAGGGCAGATCAAAGTGCGTCTGCGCAGGACCTCAATGCCGGCTAGTGTGGATGACGTAGGACGCGTCATGCACCAGGCTCCAGAAGAAGGACAAAGATGGCCGAAAGAGGAGGCGACGGTACCGTAGAACGAAGACACTCACCTAAATGGCGGTGCAGTGCAGACTCATCAGATGGGTATTATAAAGTCATTTTTAAGTTCTACACAGCGGCCTGGGCTCTTGTATACAGCATGTTAAAATCCTGTATATAAGAGCCCACTGGTGGTGGCCACAGCTTATAGGCCCCAAATCTGGTGACAGGTTCCCTTTAATTTTGTCCAGGACACCAACATTTTGTATTAATATAAGGAACATAAAGCTTATCTCTCAGCAAGTATCTGATCTAAGATGGAAATAAAGTTGAGAATGACATGGTGATAAGGGTAGTAACTAGTGAGAGACAGGATCTAGGTTAGGTACGGCCCTTAAACTATAGCGTAGTCCTCCTTCAACAAACAAGTTTTTAGTGTACCCTGATAACGAGCTGTAAATTTATGGCACTTGGTCCTGGGCAATCATATGGTGCAGGGTCTTCAAATTAATAATAGCAGGTACGCTCTCCTGCTTTCACATAAAACCCCCACACACTAGAGAGAAGGCAGAAGCAGTTTATAACCGCTTCTGTCTTCTATTTCTCTTGCTACTTGGCAATTCAATAAGCACTAAGTGGTAAACCGAAGCAGCGGCACTGCTGGAGATTACATGATTACTGGGTTGGTGTCTGGCATAGTAGAGCTTCTGGTTCCCCACCGAGCAAGCTAGCTTATCCAGTGATGTCTGGCATAGCAGGGGGCTGTTTCACCTGTAACTGGAGTTCTTTTGAATGCCCCAGTTACAGTGAAAAACCTGAACAATAAAAGATATGATGCATTCCCCAGATTTTGTTTTAGAATCTGTTTGGGGATACATGATGTAAAAATACAAAAATTCACATAGCAAAAAAAAAACCCAAAAAAAACCCCTGAAAAATATTTTTAATGTAAAATGCAGTTTATTACATACGTATATAAAAAAAAGCCCTGCACATATAAATGAAGCTAAAAATCTACGTTTTCAATGCTTCAGTTACAAGAACAATTCTATAATTACACAGTAAGTTGTATGATTTCCAAAACCGCTATGAAAGATAACACGGTGTCCTACATAAATCAAAGGCTCATAAGCCCATATTGATGATTAAGAAAAAAAAGTTATGGCTAGTGATGGGCCCAGCCGGATTAATAAAAAAAAAAAAAACCCGATTTGGGACCGGAATTAATTTTGGCTATCTGCCCAGTTGCCAGTCCCCATTTAAGTCTTTGGGGACATGAATATTCTGCTTTAAAATGGTGGTAGAAAGGGCTAGGGGGATTACAGAAGGCGCATTATACTTACCGAGTCTCCAACGCAGCGGTAACACTACTTACCCTCATACATATTCCCTGCTTCCCCTGCCCACCGGCAGTGTTGCAGACAGTGTGTGTGACTGCTTGGAATCACATATGCTGTCTGCGTACCTATAGTTGTGTAAAAATAAATAAAATTGGCTAGGATCTCCCCATATTGTGGTACCCAGCACAGATGAAGCATGCGGCTACAGACTGCAGTCCCCAGTCGTGTGCGTATCTTGGCTGTGTATCAAAATAATAAGGACCCCATGTGGATTTTTTAAAATAATAAAAAACTGTGTACAGTCCCTCTGAATTTTGATACCCAGCCATGATAAAGCAGTCAACTGGAGGCTGGTATTCTCAGGCTGGGGAGACCCATGGTTATTGGACTCCCGAGCCTAAAAATAGCATCCTCCTAGAATTAATGCATCCATTAGATGCGACATTCCCGACACTTTCCCCAGCTCATCCTGATTGCCCTGGTGCTGTCATTCGGCATGATATAAGGGCTTAATGACAGCTCACAGCTGCCACTAAGCCCTAGATTAGGGCCAAATCACATTGTGATTTGTGATTTTAGACCTGACAAGGGCTTCGAAACATGTTGTTAAATAAAATCACTATTCATTTTTCCAGGAGATCCTTTCAATTCATGGCAGCACGGCATTAATTCTTCCTGCACCTTTCCAAATATACATAATTCTGGAGGACACGCTAAATAAAAAATGTCCCATGCTGCACACCTGAATTTAAATATGCATCAGGATATATAATTAGCCCTTGTGCACCCACCCACTGAAAAAATAAATTAGGCTAACACTGTCCGCCCCTATTAATGACACATTAGTCACTTGTCCCCCAATTGAAAATGTTTTAATCATTAGCTACTGAGCATCCCCCATTGAATGTATAAATCTATCCCCCCCCCATTCATTATCCACTGTGTTGTCTCCTCTTAACTGCCCACTTGTCCTCTTTCAACATTCCAATTGTCACTGCCCTCATAGTCCCGTAGTTGATTGCCCAGCATCCTCATCTCCTCCCCCAATTCATTACCTTCGGTCCTCCTTCCCTTCTAAGAACTTGGTTCCACTTGCATGTTGCACGGACGATTGCAATCCGATAAAATATCAGATTGCCCTCTCTACTGCAAAACTATGGGTCAGTTTCCATCTGTGATTGATTTCTCATGCCATAGCGGCATGCGGAATGAATCGCAGCATGCTGCGTTTGGCAGCGAGTCTCGCCTCACGCTCCCCCATACAAGTCTATGGGAGCATGTGAAATATCGCACTGCACTCTGTCATCCGACTGCAGTGCGATGTGCGCAGAGACGGTCCGGGGAGTAGATGGGGAGAAAGTGCTCCCTCTTCTCTGCAGCTGTGATCCGATTGCAAGATCAGATCACAGTCGCATGACCCTCAGCTGACGCTTAAAGCAGAGGGTCAATAGCATATCACTTCCGATGCTCTCGCATCAGAAGCTATCCGCAAGTGGAACCGAGGCCTAATACCTACTATGGTCATCAGCAGAGAAATAAAATAATCTGCCCACACTCCCGCATGGAGCGGCATTGGCCTCTTCTGGCTGTGATACTGCTGAATGGTATAAGCTGTTTAACAGCATAATTGCACTGCTGGCATCATAGAGAAGGTGTCGGGTAGGGAGCGAATGATGACTTGAACTCTACTTTATGTATATGGTGAACAGTGGAGCTGCGGGGAGCCTTCCCTGCCCAACGTCGCTCAAGATTATGATGGGCATAATGTGACTTTGTGCCCCTCCCTTCCACAGACGTATGCACCCTGGGCAGTAGCCCATATTGCCTTCACTGTAATCTGCCACCATGCAGGACTTTACTTTTAGTCATTTAGTATTTTTATTTTCCCAAGCACAGAAAATTTTTTGGGCAGTATAAACCTGCAAAACCATTGTATGACCGGATACAACAATGCGTAAAACAATAGCTTTTAGATCGCTTGTATGTAGGATCTTTGCCTATCTTACTGGTCTTTGTTGCTGTGTTTTCATCTCCGGGGCCACTATGAATTAATTTCTTTTCTATTCTTTTGGCTGTCAAGAGCTGCCCGTCTCTTAGGAGTGGCGAGTGTCAATTTGGCAGAAAATTAACTTCTCTTTACTGACTTCCTTTATTAGAGGATAGTGCTTCTTACGAGCGCTCTTGCCAAGTAGGCTTTTTTTTATTTTTGCAGCTTTGACCCATGAGACGTAATGTTTCATATGTTTCTGAAAAGGGATCTTGTTTTGTACAGCATTATTACTTACTGTTATTAATATAAGACACTGGGAGCCCTTCATGAGTGTCACATTTCATTTAAAAAAAAAAAAAATATATACTGAGAATTTGAGTTTATTCCTAAAGTTACTTTTATTTCAACCAACCTTTTATAAATAAATAATATAAGTGAATATAAGACACATTGAAATATATTTTAAGCCACTTTTTTCTGCTCATTCACTTTCAAAAACTGCTAAAATCCATCTTGGTCAAAACAAATTGTCCAGCGAGCCCACTGTGTGACGAGATTGCCCCTACCCGTTGAGGCTTGTGTAGAGGGCAAGAGGTAGAAGGAGGGTGAGATTGAGAACCACAGTGTTTCCCCAAAAATAAGACCTACCCTGAAAATAAGACCTAGCAGGAATTTTTGGTGTAAGGGTTAAATATAAGCCCTACCTCAAAAATAAGCCCTAGGCACAGTTCAATAATAAAGTGTCCATGCAGCTAAAATGTTAAAGAATTCTGCAGGACACTTCATTATAGAAAGCAGACACCCCCAAAAGAGAGAAGAAAGAAGATCATACTTACCAGATGCCAAACAGGAGAACCAGCGGTGGAACGCACACCCACCCACATCAGTTCACACACCCACACACAACAGATCGTACACCCACACACATCAGATTGCACGAACACACTCGCCACATCTGGCGATACCGATTGCTTCTGGCTGGCAGGAGAAACTTGGACGCTGTGCAGTGGAATGCATGGAGGACCTGCAGTGGAACTCATGGAGTACCTTTGGGGGAACACATCAGATGAGTTCCACCGCAGGTCCTCGCGCTTCACTGCACTGTGTCCCTAGATCCCCTGCTGGCCGGAAGGAATCGGTATCACCCAATGTGGTGAGTGTGTGTATGAGATTGTGTGTGCAATCTGATGTGTATGTGTGTGCAATCTGATGTATGTGACTGTCTGCCAGAGGCAGGGTAGGACTACGTGCAGCATACCTGCTGAGAGCGCCCACTGAAAATCGCAGGAGGACCTGGGAGCCACGCAGACGCCCAGGGTCTGGTATGATGCTTCTGGGAAGGGAGGTCTGTTTTTTTTTTTTTGAGGGGTAAACTGTCCCCAACCGTGTTTCCCTGAGAATAAGCTCTAGCGCCATTTTTCAAGGCAAAAAATAATATAAGACCATGTTTTATTTTTTTGGAAACACGGTAGAGACACAGATCAGGATGCTGCTTACTAGTAAGTGTTTTATCTCATCCCAGAGCTGGATTGCCAGCTCAACTGCTCAGTATGATTGCATAACATCCTCTGTGGCTGCTGCTTGTGAATGTGCTTCAGAGAGCCTGGATGGCAGGAATCCTGTGCACCAGTGTGTCATTGTATATGAAAGACATCATAGTAGCTAGTTTAGACCTATTAGTTCAAAGACAATTGAAAATTAAAGATGGAGCCTAAAGAGAGGAATTGTTTTGTCAAAAAACCCAGAAGTCAAATGATGGCCAAATACAGTTAGGTCCAGAAATATTTGGACAGTGACACAATTTTCGCGAGTTGGGCTCTGCATGCCACCACATTGGATTTGAAATGAAACCTCTACAACAGAATTCAAGTGCAGATTGTAACGTTTAATTTGAAGGTTTGAACAAAAATATCTGATAGAAATTGTAGGAATTGTACACATTTCTTTACAAACACTCCACATTTTAGGAGGTCAAAAGTAATTGGACAAATAAACCAAACCCAAACAAAATATTTTTATTTTCAATATTTTGTTGCGAACCTTTGGAGGCAATCACTCCCTTAAGTCTGGAACCCATGGACATCACCAAACGCTGGGTTTCCTCCTTAATGCTTTGCCAGGCCTTTACAGCCGCAGCCTTCAGGTCTTGCTTGTTTGTGGGTCTTTCCGTCTTAAGTCTGGATTTGAGCAAGTGAAATGCATGCTCAATTGGGTTAAGATCTGGTGATTGACTTGGCCATTGCAGAATGTTCCACTTTTTTGCACTCATGAACTCCTGGGTAGCTTTGGCTGTATGCTTGGGTTCATTGTCCATCTGTACTATGAAGCACCGTCCGATCAACTTTGCGGCATTTGGCTGAATCTGGGCTGAAAGTATATCCCGGTACACTTCAGAATTCATCCGGCTACTCTTGTCTGCTGTTATGTCATCAATAAACACAAGTGACCCAGTGCCATTGAAAGCCATGCATGCCCATGCCATCACGTTGCCTCCACCATGTTTTACAGAGGATGTGGTGTGCCTTGGATCATGTGCCGTTCCCTTTCTTCTCCAAACTTTTTTCTTCCCATCATTCTGGTACAGGTTGATCTTTGTCTCATCTGTCCATAGAATACTCTTCCAGAACTGAGCTGGCTTCAAGAGGTGTTTTTCAGCAAATTTAACTCTGGCCTGTCTATTTTTGGAATTGATGAATGGTTTGCATCTAGATGTGAACCCTTTGTATTTACTTTCATGGAGTCTTCTCTTTACTGTTGACTTAGAGACAGATACTTACTTCACTGAGAGTGTTCTGGACTTCAGTTGATGTTGTGAACGGGTTCTTCTTCACCAAAGAAAGTATGCGGCGATCATCCACCACTGTTGTCATCCGTGGACGCCCAGGCCTTTTTGAGTTCCCAAGCTCACCAGTCAATTCCTTTTTTCTCAGAATGTACCCGACTGTTGCTTTTGCTACTCCAAGCATGTCTGCTATCTCTCTGATGGATTTTTTCTTTTTTTTCAGCCTCAGGATGTTCTGCTTCACCTCAATTGAGAGTTCCTTAGACCGCATGTTGTCTGGTCACAGCAACAGCTTCCAAATGCAAAACCACACACCTGTAATCAACCCCAGACCTTTTAACTACTTCATTGATTACAGGTTAACGAGGGAGACGCCTTCAGAGTTAATTGCAGCCCTTAGAGTCCCTTGTCCAATTACTTTTGGTCCCTTGAAAAAGAGGAGGCTATGCATTACAGAGCTATGATTCCTAAACCCTTTCTCCGATTTGGATGTGAAAACTCTCATATTGCAGCTGGGAGTGTGCACTTTCAGCTCATATTATATATATAATTGTATTTCTGAACATGTTTTTGTAAACAGCTAAAATAACAAAACTTGTGTCACTGTCCAAATATTTCTGGACCTAACTGTATAGTGTTATTCCTCATGTACGCATGAATGCTAACTCTATAGTGTCACCTAATCTAAATTCCTTCACTGAGACTTAAAAGCTTTTTAGTAGAGATGTGCAAACTCGAGCTGCAAACTTCAGGGTTCATACTAAACAATGACTTTTTATAAAATATAAGAAAAAAAAAATCAGTGTCCACGTTTGGGTGCTGTACGTATACTAACCATTCGATTGAGCCTCATTGTGCTTGGGTACGCTCTATGGTCTGCCCAGTGCGAGCCATTTGCAGTCTCTGAATGGCTCTTATTGGGGCTAAACAGCATTTTCAGTAAAGAAAAACCCTCACTCCACTGGAAATGCTCTGTTTATGGCTGTATGTGGGTGAAGAGCCAAATTGCCCAATCACTGACTTCCAGTCGGTTTCGGGCTCCAGGATCAAGTTCAGGTCCCGTAATGAACTTCATCTAAAGTTCCACGGAACCCAGGGAACCTGAACTTCCATGGGTCTTCTCATCTCTATTTCTTAGATTCCCTCAGATACCAGGATACATGGCCCAAAAAACCCTCCACCATTAGCTTCTCCAATGTGTGACATTAGTCGCAATGCAATGGGATGATACCTGGATATCATAGAGTCTCCTAGACATTATGTGGACCCACTTGGTCACACTTGGATTGGGCATAGGTACCAGAGTCTACAGAACCATCAGAAGTATTTGAATCTTAACTCTCACAAGAGGGTAAAGGCCTTACAGCAGGAAATTCCTAGACCGCTTCCCATCAGGCACTCGGTTGGCTTGAAGACACCAGGGCATAGTATCAAATACGCAGGCAGAAATCGTAATCCGACAGTGGAGAGGTTGAGTCATGTTGAGTTTTGTTGCAAATGGTTAGGGCATGCGGCATTCAGGTACTCAAAGGTCAATCCACAAGCAGGGCCACATTCTTAAAAGCCAAAGCCAAAAAAACTTTATTGCTTAGACCAAGTTTGAAGTTTGTTTAAATTCAGGTGACTAGTAGATGTCAATGATCCATGACATCAATTGTGATGCGGTGGGGAACAATGGTAACCAGGAGGAAAATGCCAGATTCGGAAGAGGTAAGCCCACAATTTGTGACACCAATACTTGACCCACTCCCGAAACAGCATTATGGCTTTTTTTAACTTAAAAGAAGAACTGATGCTAATGGGAAAAGGGCCTTATTATGTTGGGATGGTTGGAGAAGGCCAAAAAACATTGAGGCAGAGTTGGAGAAATGCGGGGTGACTATAGGAGCCACTTAGCCATTCTGGTGATTTTTGATTTTTTTAATTTGACCAAACTTAAGATAATTTATTTAAGTAAATAATCAAAAAAATTCTAGATTTCTCAATACATTGGTTTCCTAACTTGTTAGATTGGTCCAACCCTGGCTCCAGTTCCACCTTATAAAGCACTATTGTAATAAATTGTTCAAGGTTAAATTAAATATTTTCTATCTAAATACTTGTTTTATATAAGAATAATTTTAAATGCAGAGATATGAGCAAATTTATCTTTATCTACCGTTTGACGTCTTTATCAGCCAAAGTGCATTCCTGACAAGTCTGTTTTATCTGTTATTTTATTAATTCATCTACATTTACCGTACATGTTTATTGCTAGAGAAACAGTGCTGCTGAGCTGTGTCCTTGAATATTTCTTTTGTCCTTTTCTTGTAGTTGTGATTTCTTTTTTTTTTTTTCCACCCACGTTCTTTTGGCATTGTTCGGTGCGACCTTCTTTCAGTCCGTTGCCATATGGAACGCGAGATAACAGGGAAATGTATTCCACCTACTGTTGGAGGCAGGGGTTCATCTGTCAGATTTCTAAGCTTACGGATGAGGTCCTCATCCTTTTTTTGTTGAAATAGATTAAATACTCTTATTATTAGACTGATTAATGGTCTGGTCCTTGCCGGGGTGCTTCAACTCTCGAGTAAACAAGAAGATAAATTTTCTTCCACTATCTTATAACCAATGTGGGCAATCAACTTTTCTAATGATATCAATTACTGGAGAGTTCAGACAGTTACAAGAAAGCAAATATTGGCCACCTACACTGGTCACAAATGTAGATCAGGGCATAACCAGGTATCAAATGGGCCTAAAATTTAGGTTTGTCTTCTAGTAATGGGTGTTTGATGTCCAGGATATTTATCTCCTTTCCACTGCATCACTGAGGGCCTTAAAGTACTTCTAAAATAGAGGACATATTTCCCACTTTCGTCATCACCACACATCCATGGTGAAAGGAGCTTGATCGGAAACTGAACCGTAGCGCTATTCTAACTCTATAGGACTGACAGAAGCCACCAAGTTTCATGCTCAACCATCAAACTCCAGCTCACGGTGGCCTTGTGGTAAGGAGGAATTGGGGTTCTGGGCCCCCATTTTATTGATTGGTGGATCCATCAGCAATCCTAAATTATTCATCTATCC
Source organism: Anomaloglossus baeobatrachus (assembly GCF_048569485.1). Classification (NCBI taxonomy): domain Eukaryota; kingdom Metazoa; phylum Chordata; class Amphibia; order Anura; family Aromobatidae; genus Anomaloglossus; species Anomaloglossus baeobatrachus. The sequence goes on from NC_134355.1 coordinate 634,919,749, forward strand.
TGTGAAGAGGTCATACATATCCTTTTGTGGCTAAAACAAGACTCTTGTTTTTTATAGTCTCATTGTGTGGCCACTATGAAACTAAAATTGGCTTTATGAGAGGTCTGTTTGGCTCTCAATTTTAAGAATATTTTTTCCATCCCTAGTGTAGATCTCTATGTCAGATTGCTTCTGTCTCAGTAGAAGAGATAAGTGTTTTTGTAAAGTTTTCCTTTGAGTCAGTGCACGATGCTGGAGCCCCAGCATGGAGTCTACAACAAAGGGTCTCCTCAACAGTTTTAATGGAGATGTCATCCATCTCTTTATTAGTCATTGAGCCCACATTCAGAGGTTTGGATCATGTATGAGATACCAAAATATATGTATAGTAAGTTTAGTAACAAATAATAGAAGTATTTTCCAGTTTAGCAAACCATTTTCATTGATGGGGGGGCTTTCTTCTCAGAATATACATCTCTTAGCTAGAATGGATTCAGAGTCTCTCTCGCTCCGGATGACCTGTTCTGCATTATGCAGAAAACTAACGGATTTGTCTGAGAACTATGTAATATTTAGTGTTCCCGTGTTGGCACTGTTGGAAAATTGTGCACCTACTGCTAGGTGTCCAAACATATTACAGCTAATTGATGATGACACTTTTTGTGATCTGCATATTGTCAAGAGACCCATTTTAAAATTGGCCAACGACCTGAGCTAGCTGCTGCTCATTCATATCTTCCAATCTCTTTCACCTGGTATGAAGGAATGTGCCGTTGCCAGACACCTCAGTGGCTTATTTTACCTAAACACAAAGGAATCGAGCATGGAAATTCCAACTGCCCTTTCTTATTCTTCCCTGACAGATGATGTCTGCAGAATACCATAAGCATCAGATGATTGACCAGTACCCCGAAATCGATGGGTTTGGCCAACTTTCATCTATTGTGGGCTTAACTACAAATTTTCAAACCAGAGAAAAGCCTTTAGGAAGATCTGTTTTTTTTTTTATTAATTTTGAGAAGAAGGGCAACACATAATAGATGACTGGTTGCCAAACAATGTTTCGGCCATTCATTTAACCAGTACCTACCTCTCCTAACTTATCCATGCATATGAGCTCTCATTCTGTCGAGTGCTCATATGTTCTCTATGAGCAAGCCACTGCTAGACTCCTGATGGCAGCGTAGCTCGCCGACATCAAAAGGTTCAGCAACCTGAAATCTGACATGCCGGATGCTTTTCTCACTCGCTAACATTGGTCAGGATCCTCTATACACATCAGACTGTCGCCCAAGCCTGCTGATGCCAGTGGGTTGAGAAAGCCACTGCCAGACCACTGATGGCAGCATATCTCACCGAGATCAAAAAGTTCAGTAACCTGAAATTGACATACCAGATCCTTATGTCACCCGCCATCAGCTATCAGGAGCCCCCAAAAACACATCACACCGTCGCTCAAGCCCACCAATACCGGTGGGTTGAGCAAGCCACTGCCCGACTCATGATGTCAGTATATCTCGCCAACATCAAAAGCTTCCATAACCTGAAATCGAATATAAAAGATCCTTATCTCACCTGCTATCATCTGTCAGGGGCCCGCAAAACACATCAGACTGTCGCTTGAGCCCGCCAATGAGGGTGGGTTGAGTAAGCCACTGCAAGACTCCTGCTTACAGTGTATCATGCCGAGATCAGAAAGTTCAGCAACCAGAAATCGGACATACCAGATCCTTATCTCACCCGCCACCATCTGTCAGGGGCCCACAAACACATCAGACCGTTGCTCAAGCCCACCAATGCCGATGGGTTGAGCAAGCCACTGCCAGGCTCCTGATGGCAGCGTATCTCACTGAGATTAAAAGGTTCAGCAACCTGAAATCAGACATACTAGATCTTTATCTCACCCGCCACCATCTGTCAGGAGCCCCTAAACACATCAGATCATCGCCCAAGTCCGCCAATGCTGGTGGGTTCAGCTGACGTTAATCTAATGTGCACGAGGGCCTTAAAGGATTATTATCATTGTAATTGGAGAATGAAAATCTGAAGTAACCCTGAGGCGACAATAAGATGTGTTTATTACAGTTTAAGCATTATGATGGAAGGATATTGAGAAGACAACCCTCAGTCCACTGTGACGACCGGCTGGAATCTGACAGTTTCCATGATAACACTACCCAGCTGTGCTAATGCTAATGGACATTATTGAATAAAGGATGATAAGATAACACCTAATTCAAGTATAATTTGGATCTCATATCCAGTTAAGTCCTTTTATATTAAAACTGAGATCCTTATACAGTAACTTCAGGGAAAGATAACTCTAATTAAAACGGTTCTTCGCATTAACCTTGCGTTTTCCTGACTCCTTCCTGCATTAAGATGATAGTATGTTATTGTAACTATATGGGCACTGCGTGTCCGAGGCTACAACTACGGCACAAGCTCCGCAGAGGCTGGGATTATTACCACAGGGTTCTTCTGGGGTTGTGACCATTATATCAGTACTATTGGGCTGTAGTAAATACTAACCCTTTCTCGCTGCAGCCAATTTTTTGTAATCTTTGCCCTTTTTCCTCTACAGCCAAGGTGTATATTTTTCAGTCGACAGTTTTTTTTTTTTTTGTTTTTTTTTTGCAGGACGAGTTGCCATTTTTCAATCACACAATTAATTATTTTTTTTTTTTTACAATGATCTGCAAAATGAGGTAAAAAATATCCACCAAAGGTGAAATAGTAGTAAAAAAAATACATTTTAATTCCACCAAAAACAAACGAAAATGCAAGTATATTGGATCAAATATTTATTTTTTATTTTGCAAAATATTAAATGTTGTAGATTAAACTAATGTTTTTTCAAAAAATATTTTTGCAAAACAAAAAATCAAATTTTATTTTATTTTGCAAAATATTTTTTGAAAAAACATTAGTTTAATCTACAACATTAAATGTTGTAAATTAAACATTTAATGTAGATTAAACTAATGTTTTTTCAAAAAATATTTTTGCAAAATAAAAAATCAAATTTTATTTTCTTTTGCAAAATATTTTTTGAAAAAACATTAGTTTAATCTACAACACTAAATGTTGTAGATTAAACATTAAATGTTGTAGATTAAACTAATGTTTTTTCAAAAAATATTTAGCAAAATAAAAAATTAAATATTTGATACAATATTCTCGCATTTCCGTTTGTTTTTGATTATATATTCTTTTGAGTTAAGGTATCACAAATATTATGGTGGATAAAATATAGGAATTTGTTGATATGTATTTTAAGTCCGCCGTTGTTTTGGGCGAGGTTTGTTTTTATATTAAGGTGTTAATTGTACATTTAAAAATGACCTGCCATTATGAATTTACAGGTCAGTACCATTTGAGATTTTTTTTTTTTGTCCTTCGATAAGTATTGTAAAAAAAAAATTGAGTTTGAGTTACCACAGGTTTGTTTTTAATTTTAATGTTTTCCTTTTTTTTTGCATGGCAAGCAAGCAGTCATTTTTTTTATTGGTTCCTTTCTGGGGTAAATTTGATATTTTAATTGTTTTTTTTATTGCATTTTTTGGGGGGAGAGAGGAGCAGTTGCCAAAAAAAAAAACATTTCTGGCATTTCAGTTTTTCATCCCTTGCTGTGCATTTATCCATGTTTTTCTCTGAAATGTTTAGTTTAAAAGATTGATGTTTAGAATGCGGGAACCTGTCCCTTATTGATGCTGCTGGGGTTCCCATACTTGTCATCTCAGTTTGGTCAAACAGTATAATTTACTGCTGTAATAGCTAAATTATTTTTTTTTTCCAATGCCCTTAGATCATGTTGGCTTCTAACTTTTTAGAATGGGCTGTAATGTAAATTCTATACTGTTTTGTTATATAAACTCCAGACTGTTCCCCTTTTTTTGTAGAGTATATCTCCATACCATACCAAAAGAAAAGAGGTTATATCTTCACTGTGTTGTAAAATAGGTGCAGTTTATCCTCATTATGCAAAATTACAGAAACCAACTCAGTAATGTCACAGTACAGGGATAATACACAGTGATATCGCAGTACAGGGATAATACACACAGTGATGTCACAGTACAGGGATAATACACACAGTGATGTCACAGTACAGGGATAATACACACAGTGATGTCACAGCACAGGGATAATACACACAGTGATGTCACAGTACAGGGATAATACACACAGTGATGCCACAGTACAGGGATAATATACACAGTGATGTCACAGTACAGGGATGATACACACAGTGATGTCACAGCACAGGGGTAATACACACAGTGATGTCACAGTACAGGGATAATACACACAGTGATGTCACAGTACAGGGATAATAAACACAGTGATGTCATAGTACAGGGATAATACACACAGTGATGTCACAGTACAGGGATAATATACACAGTGATGTCACAGTACAGGGATAATACACACAGTGATGTCACAGTACAGGGATAATATACACAGTGATGTCACAGTACAGGGATAATACACACAGTGATGTCACAGTACAGGGATAATATACTCAGTGATGTCACAGTACAAGGATAATACACACAGTGATGTCACAGTACAAGGATAATACACACAGTGGTGTCACAGTACATGAAGAATGCACACTGTTCTGTCAAAGGAATAATGCTCATGTGTAATGTGGCATTTGAGTATAATAAATACATATCACAATACTGTAATAGTGCAAAAGGTAATACAGAGATGTGATAGTTCACTCAACAGCAATAACCATTATTAGGGTACTTGCCCACGATCTGGAACGATCTGGACCTGCTGTGTCCTGGGGGCCACGCGTGCTCGCCACAGGAGAGTGCAGTTGCCCGTGCCCACGATCAGGGCTCAGACTGCTGTGGTCTTTCTTTCTGTTCTCCTTGCGAAGAACACTCGCGGCTCCACAGAAATCAATTGACATGCTGCAGCTCAGGAAGCCACACTGCATGCCACTCGGACCATCCTCGCACCATCTGTTTTTTACGGATACATTACTTTTATGTAGCGCAGAAAACTGTAAGTGGTTAGTTTTAGCTGTGCCTGTGCTAATAGACAGTGACCACAACCTCTCCTCTTTTCTTGGATATCAACTTGAGCAATCACATAAGACGATGGAAAAGCGATAATAGCTTATTTCTGTAATGAAATTGTGGTTAATTAGAACAATCGCGTTGATGCTGTTGTGAAGGTGCGGCAATCATTCCTTGTGCCGGAGGAGACTAACAAAAGTCGGGTTTGGCCGGTGGCCAATATAGAAATGATTTCAGGCTTAAAGAGGATATCCAGCGACTAAATGGATGATACGAGAGACATTACAAGCAGTCTGAAAATTAATACAGTTTGATGTTTATGACTCTGGGGAGTATTATGCTCTTGTTCTGTGTAAGTACATTACAGAGCAACTCTGACAGAAGGTGATCCATAGTAAGCCATCCGGTCAGGGTAAATGACAGAGGGATTCATTAGTCACCATTCCTTGGCCTGAATATGTTGTTTAATACTGTGAAAGTACTAAACATGCATTACCATATTGTAAGACGCAGTTTTTTCCCCCCAAAACTGGGGTAACATAGAGGTGCGTCTTACAATGCGGATATGATTAACCGGAACGGCGGTGGTGGACCAGGGTCATAGGAGGCAGGGTCAGCGATACTGAGGGTTTCACAGTGGGCGCTTGATCTGACTGCGGGCTCTGTTGACTCACCCACAGTTTACACGAAGAACTTCAAGAAAATGGCTGCGTAGGCGGCCTGCGTACAGATTGACACAATGGACTTCAAGCAAATGACAGCAGAGGCTTTTCTGCGCACGTGCCGTGTCTGTTTTTTTGAAGTCCATCGCGTCAACCACGTGTGATTCAATGGAGTCCGCAGTCAGATCAGGCGTCCACCACTGCAGCGACACTCCGTCCTGTAACCCTCCTTAGTCGCTCCACTGCAGTGACACCCGTGCAGCAGATCAATGGCGCCTGCCGCCACAACACCCCCAAGGCCGTAGCATCACTGACCCTCCGTCCACTGACCTGTTTGAGCCGCAACACCTCCTCTAAGCCCGCAGCATCATTGACCCTGCCTCCTGTGACCTTCCTGAGCCACTCCACCACCGACGCTCCCCCTTGGTGAGCATTAGGATTAAGACACACTAGGATTATAAGATGAAGCCTCATTTTAACATTAAAAATTGTTTTTCTCTATTTCCCTCCTCTAAAGTTGCGGTTCGTCTTATAATCCGTGGTGTTTTATAAACCTAAAAATATGGTTTATGGATTTCTTTATCAAGAGCAGGGTTTCACAAACGTTTTCTTTTGGAGCCAAACCTTATGGCCCTCCCAGACCTTTCCAGCTGGTGACATCCATCCAAAGAGTCTTCATTGTGATCTCACCGCATTCTCCGTACAATGGGGCCGCAGTTCCCGAGTGCTGCTCTATTAGCAACAATGTTGTTGGTATTTCCATGGTTTTGCCTGTTCTACTGAATAAAAGGAACCTGCCCTCATTTTTGCAATTGTGCATGTTAAAATGGCAACCTCTGATAATTACCCCTTCTAGGAGTTTCATAGAAAAATGTGGGCATAAAGGAAGGGTATGCTTAGAACGATCAACACTTGACCAGTAAAACCTGCCGGACAGTTTCAGAAACATTGATCTAGGTTTCTCAACTTTTTTTTTTTTTTTCTTTTAATGTAGTGCGCTCTAAATTTTATCCTACAATAGCTATAGCTGTGGTATTGCACATTGCAATCACCAGCAAAATGTCACTGCACTGTGATCCCAAATTTTATTTTTCCTCTTATTTTGGCCAACACGCAGAAGGGGAAGAGAGATGTGTCATCAGGATCACACCTACATTTACTGCAATCACATTGCGAGCTAGCAGTGCGCTAGGTTTTAATGACAAATGCAATGTCGCGCCAGGTGTGACAGGACACCCTGCGGGCGGTGCAACACAAAGGTTAAACCAGGAAAGAAGTACAATGGAAAGCCCTGGCAATGGGGAGAAGGAAGTGCGGTCACCGTCTAACACTCACCCGAGTCTGATCCCTTCACTCCTTAACGTCCCTAGATGGGTCCTTTCCCCCATGCAGCACAACGTGCCTAGGCCCTCGCTGGCCCTGAACTTGCTCTGACTCTGACTAGGCAATAAAACAACACAAGAGAAGTAAGATGAATGGGTGAGGAAAGACACAAAAAATAGCACTCCTCAGCTTCTCCAGCAAGAAACATCACAGCTGCAACTGAAATGAACACCTCCGCTATCCAGAGACGGGCTCCTTCAAAGTGGTCAGTATAGAATATCTATAACCGGCATGGAGTGAAGCCAAGAGTGGGTAAATATAGCAGAAGGGATAGATAAGATGCTGCAGCTGTGATTAAGGCTATGAAGGGAAAGGATCCTTAACCCCTTCAGTATCAAATGAAAATAAATTCACTCCAATACAAGATAACAGTCAAGTGGGCTCCACAGAGGATCTGCGATCAATTAAGCATTGAGCCCTCCTGATCCCAGATCCTCCAAATGTAACGAACAGCCGGACGCGACACATTCTTGACATGAGCAGCTGCTCCCCCTAGTGTTTAAAAGCTGAAAATATCAAAATGTTTTAAATAATTTTTCAAATACTACTACACTGTAAAGATGTCTCTCCAATTTTCTTGCCACTAATCCCTTCTAATTATGTATATACTATAATGAAAGTGTATTAAAATACTTGCTGATTGCCTTTTTATCTGGTTTCCGGTGCTGCTCCGGTCTTCCTACTTTTGAGCCATATGACCACCCTTCAGTTCACACAAGGTCTTCGGAGTAGAGCAGTACCTGTTTTCCCAGTCTAGGAGACTCAGACCCAGGCTCCATTGTCATATTGAGAAAGCTAATTTCGCTCCACACATTGACCCGTTTGTCAGACCACGTGGGTGAGAAGTGGACAGGAGCAGCAGTAAAAACAAAGAGTCTATTATTCAATCAGTGCCACAATTTAGTGCACAATTGGTGCTTATTTAAAACCATTATACCCAGTAAAATTGATGTTTCCATTTTACTATCAATAATTCTGGCCTCACACAGCATAATTAATGCTGATGGCCTCACTATAATGAAATCCCACTACAAAGAAACGTCACAACTTATAAACAGGTCAATGCTGCCGACCTCCCATATAAAATATCCCTACATTGTAAGTTCACATGAAGGGGGTGTCCCATCAGGACATCATGACCCCTTCTGGTTATAGTGCCCTATTAATATTTTTATACAGTGTCCACCCATATCCTGTCCACCGCCATTAACTTGAGAACGGCGGCAGCTATAGGCATAGAAGTGGTGTCTAGGTATAGTAAAGTAGCCATGCGCTACGTAATGAAACCACCTATAGCGCCACCTGGTGGAAAACAACGGAGTTAGCATTTTTATCTCGAAAACGGAACGAGATAGAGAAAAAAAGTGAATTACAAAGTTGTAGGGCAGGGGTCTCAAACACGCGGGCCGCATGCGGCCCCTGAGGCTGTTTGTTGCGGCCCGCAGACCCCGTGACAAATCGCGGCTCTATGCTGAGGGTCGGCGCCGGCAGGAACTTTACTGCATTTGAATCCATCTGCGGTGCCGCGCAAGGAGCTGTCAGTTCTATCCCAGTTGCTGCTGCTGTCTGCCAATCAGATGCAAGGAGGTGACGTCATACAGCGACGTCACTTCCTTGCATCTGATTGGCAGGCAGCAGTCATTGGTCCAGACACAGCTCTTCTGCGCTGCACCGCAAATGGATTCAAATGCAGTGAAGTTCCTTCCTCAGCACAGAGCCGCGATCATCACGGGCCGCGACAAGCAGGTAAGGTAAGTGCTCAAGTTCAGGACCCACTGCGTGCTGGACACAGCGCGTCCTGATCGGCGGGGCCGCAAGTCTCCTCCTTAGGAGACCGCAGCTGCCCGTGCCTGCGAATAGGGGTTCGGGCCGCTGCGGTCTCCTCGCTGTGCTCTGCCTAGGGAGGAAGCTTCAGACGCCGCAGCATAAATTCACATGCTGCGGCCTCTGGAAGCCACACCGCAGTTCCGTTTTCACTGCGGGCCGTAGATGCACAGTGGGCATGGGATTTTTAGAAATCCCATGCCCACTGTGCTTTTACCATACATAGCAGGGTTTTGGACGCAGCTGAAGCATGCTGCATCCAAAACTCTGCAAGTACTGATCGTGGGCACACAGGGAACGGAGGAAAGGTGAGGAGATTTTTTTTTTTTGTTTGCGTATTACTAAAGGATGGGCAGAATACTACAGGGATGGCCACAATACTACAAGGATGGGCAGAATACTACAGGGATGGCCACAATACTACAAGGGTGGGCAGAATACTACAGGGATGGCCACAATACTACAGGGATGGCCACAATACTACAGGAATGGCCACAATACTACAGGGATGGCCACAATACTACAGGGATGGCCACAATACTACAGGGATGGCCACAATACTACAGGGATGGCCACAATACTACAGGGATGGGCAGAATACTACAGGGATGGGCAGAATACTACAAGGATGGGCAGAATACTACAGGGATAGGCAGAATACTACAGGGATGGCCACAATACTACAAGGGTGGGCAGAATACTACAGGGATGGCCACAATACTACAGGGATAGGCAGAATACTACAGGGATAGGCAGAATACTACAGGGATGGGCAGAATACTACAGGGATGGGCAGAATACTACAGGGATGGCCACAATACTACAAGGATGGGCAGAATATTACAGGGATGGCCACAATACTACAGGGATGGCCACAATACTACAGGGATGGCCACAATACTACAGGGATGGGCAGAATACTACAGGGATGGCCACAATACTACAAGGATGGGCAGAATATTACAGGGATGGCCACAATACTACAAGGGTGGGCAGAATACTACAGGGATGGCCACAATATGACAGGGATGGGCAGAATACTACAGGGATGGCCACAATACTACAGGGATGGGCAGAATACTACAGGGATGGGCAGAATACTACAGGGATGGGCAGAATACTACAGGGATGGGCAGAATACTACAGGGATGGGCAGAATACTACAGGGATGGGCAGAATACTACAGGGATGGCCACAATACTACAGGGATGGCCACAATACTACAGGGATGGCCACAATACTACAGGGATGGGCAGAATACTACAGGGATGGGCAGAATACTACAGGGATGGGCAGAATACTACAGGGATGGGCAGAATACTACAGGGATGGCCACAATACTACAGGGATGGGCATAATACTACAAGGATGGCCACAATACTACAGGGATGGCCACAATACTACAAGGATGGGCAGAATATTACAGGGATGGCCACAATACTACAAGGGTGGGCAGAATACTACAGGGATGGCCACAATACTACAGGGATGGCCACAATACTACAGGGATGGCCAGAATACTACAGGGATGGGCAGAATACTACAGGGATGGGCAGAATACTACAGGGATGGGCAAAATACTACAGGGATGGGCAGAATACTACAGGGATGGGCTGAATACTACAGGGATGGGCTGAATACTACAGGGATGGCCACAATACTACGGGAATTGGCAGAATACTACAGAGCACAATACTACAAGGATGAGCACAATACTACAAGGATTGGAACAATATTACTGGGCACAATACTACAGGGCACAAGGATGGGCACTATACTACTGGGCACAATACCACAAGGATGAGCACCTTACTACAGGGCACACGGATGGGCACATTACTACAAGATTTTGGCTAAGATTACTATATGATGCTGCTAATTGTAAAACAATTACAAGAAGGTGATAAAATGTAAAAAAAAAAAAAAATCCTAAAGCATGACTTTTTTTATTTACATTAAAAATGCTTTTCTGTATATAAACTTAACAAAAAAAGTGCACGTTTCTTATAATAAACAAGCAAAAAATGTTTACAAAAGTGATCCAAGATGTATGGAAAAAAAACATGGATTCATTAAAAATGTTCACTTTGTCCTGCAAATAATGCGGCCCCCCTCATTTTTTTTTTCTATATGCGGCCCATACACCCAGCTGAGTTTGAGACCCCTGTTGTAGGGCATCATCAATTCAATACGAATCGACACCTTGCATACATAAATGCTATAATTAGAATGTGTAAAACTCTCAAAGCTGCGGACGTGAAGCGATACTTCATGGAGACCTTCCTACAAGTCATTGGGTATGGTGGCTGTGTGGAGTGGCCTCCACGCTCACCTGACCTGACGCCATTGGACTTCTTTCTGTGAGGTCACATCAAACAGCAGGTGTATGCGACCCCTCCACCAACATTGCAGGACCTACAACGACGTATCACTGATGCTTGTGCAAACTTGTCACCTACCAAATTGCACAATGTGCAGCAAGATACCGTATGCTGTCCAGAGTCCAGATGTGCATTGCAGCTGACGGGGGCTACTTTGAGCACCAAACTTAAATGAGCGCCATATGTGTGACCAGCATTCAATGTTTTGGAGGGTCATGGGTTTCATATCATAGCATTTCTGTATGCAAGGTGTCGATTCGTATTGAATTGATGATGCCCTACACTTTTTTTTCTCTATTCCGTTCTTTTTTCGAGATAAATATGCTAACTCCATTGTTTTCCACCAGGTGGCGCTATAGCTGGTTTCATTGCGTAGCGCATGGCTACTTTACTATACCTAGACACCACTTCTGTGACTATAGCTGCCGCTGTTCTCAAGTTAATGGAGGTGGACAGGATATGGGTGGACACACTGTGTATGTATGTATGTATGTCTTATCTATCTATATATATATGTGTGTGTGTGTGTGTGTGTGTGTATGTATATATATATATATATATATATATATATATATATATATATATATATATATATATATATTTAGTATAGTTTAGATATATAAGGTTTAATGTGTAGATGTCAAGCATAGTTTTGTTTTTATGTAGCAGCTGTTATACATTAGTCTGTAAATAGTAATATGAATTGAAAGAAAAAAAAATTAAATAAAAAAAAAAAAAAATTGTGTGGTTTTTAGTGGTGGAAAGCAGTATTACATATTTATGAAAGTAGTAATTTACGGAAAACCAAAATTTTAATTACAGATCTCTTTATATCAATAGATGGGAGGTTCTCTGCAGCGTATATAATGAGATATTGTCTCTTTTTTCGGGGATATGGAATATCCCTTTAGGAAAGTGCTGTATTTATAATTAATGTATCACGGTTTCTTCAAGTGTTTCAGGTCAGGCTGCCATAGGGACTGAGATTGTTTGAAGATTTATTTCCAGCGTATTTATATCCTTGAAAATCATGGCAAGGAGATTTATTATTTTATTGTGAGCTGCATAATGCGGCATTGTGCTCTGCAGCAAAGATTTATTGTTTATTGGAGGCACACATGTTGATTGTTGGAGTGAGACGTTTTCTCTGGCGACAGACGGGCAGGTCACACTGACTGCTTCTTAAAGGGAATCTGTCAGGTGCAATAATATGCAACCCACGAGCAGTTCTTGTTGCATATTGCTAATCCCTGCCTAACTGTCCCTGTATCTACCGCCGTAGCATAGATGAGATCTTTACAAAAAGTATTTCTGAAGATCTTTTATCATATGCTAATGAGGCCAGGGACTAGTTGCAAGGGCGATACTTTCTCCGACTACTCTGCTATCTTAGGCTGCTTTCACACATCAGTTTTTTGGCATCAGGCACAATCCGGCGAAAAAACTAATGTGATGGATCCGGCAAAAAAACGGATCAGTTTTTTCATTCAGTTCCTTCAGTTTTTTTGACGGATCCGTTGTATTAGGTTAGGTTCACACTTCCGTCAATTTGTATCAGTCACAATCCGCAGCTCTGGTAAATAACGGAATCTGTATGGCGGATTCCGTTGTTCCCATAGACTTGTATGAGTGACGGATTGTGACTGATGACGCTGCGTTGCATCTTCCGCCCGACTGATCAGTCATGGAACAACTGACCGTCGGGCGTCAGGAACGCAGCATGTAGTGTTTTTTGAGCAGCGGAATCCTATTGTGAACGATCAGCTGATCGTTCTCTCGTTCACGTTTTACAACGGAGTCCGAAAATGAATTCTAATTCTTGTCATCTGTTGTACAACGCATCAGTCACAAGCGTCAAGCAACGCATGTGACTGATGCAAAACAACAGAAATGTGAACCTAGCCTTACTGAGCATGCTCAGTTCAATAAAACGTATCCGGCGGCCGTATCCATTTTTTTGGCGATGCGTTATTTCGCCGGAGACAAAAAATGTTCCCTTCAGCGTTCCATCTGGCCGCCAGACAAGCAAATTTTGCTGGATCCAACAAAAGCCGGATGGAACGCAAGGCCATCCGGCACAATCCGGCGCTAATAGAAGTCTATGGGGGGAAAAATTGATCCGGCGGCATCGGACGCCGAATCCGTTTTTTTCAGGTTTTGCCGGATTGTGCCTGATGGCAAAAATCTGATGTGTGAAAGCAGCGTTAGCATGATAGCACAGTACACCCAAAGGGGCGTGCTAACATACTACTCAGTGCAGCATCACCAGTGGTGACGTGCGTACCTGTGTTTGCCGTCACCACCGATCTGAATTCCCGGCACTTCCAGTAATGTGCTCTAGACCTCTCTGAAACCAGGACGCGTAAATCCGGCTTCATACTGCGCATGACCGGAAGTGCCGGGGCATTCAGATCAGCGGACACCGGTACGCGCGTTACCGCTAGTGATGCTGCATTGAATAGCATACTAGTACGTCCCTGTGGGTGTACTACCATGCAAAGAGGGTGGACTAGTCGGGGGAAATAACGCCCTTGCAACTAATCCCTCTCTCATTAGCATATGATAAAAATCTTTAGAAATACTTTTACTATTGATCGCTTTATCTATGCTAGTGTATACAGGGACGGTTAGGCATGGATTAGAAATATGCACCCACAACTGCTCGTGGGTCTGGGTGCATATTGCATCTGACAGGTTCCCTTTAAGGCACCCTTCATATGTCAGTGTTTCAATGTACTGTACATGTGCCATCAATTTTTTTTTTTTTTTTCATGGATTCTACATGTACCCATTAAAATCTATTGTGAAACTGCAATACTGTATGTCCCTGTTTTCACATGGACCATTTGTCCATATAAACCACACGTGTGGCCATGAGAAATACACTGAGATATGTCCGCTTTTTCCCTGCAGCATGGATGGGAAGGGTCACTAGAAGTTTATGGGTCCAAGAAAACACGTACAGCACACAGATGACATCTGTGCGACATGCTCATGCCGTCTGTGTGACACAGACCAGAATTTAATATAGTCAAGAAATGGAAAGATATTTTAGTGTTAAAGATGTGCAAAGATGATAGATGGATAGATCGATGATAGAGAGATGGCTAGATAGATTGTTCAGCTTTCTATTAACCAAATAATTAAGTAAATTGAAAAAAAAAAGTATGCCCCATCCATTTTTGATAAACAGTAAAGGTAAAGCATACAGCTGTGAACGGATATCAGGCTAGGAAGGTCCATGGTTATTTGGCCTTCCACAGCCCGAACATATCAGCCCACAGCTCCCCCAGAAGTGGCGCATCACATAAGATACTCTAATTCTGGTGCGTCACCCCAATGTTTTCAGATACCCTGGTGCAGTGGCAATCGGGGTTTTGGTTTTTGGGGTTATCAGCTGTGAAGTGTCTAAAAACACAGTTGGCATCAAGCCCTGGTGTTAGTAGTGGAAAGGTGTCTATCAGACACCCCCTCTACTAACCCAATAATAAAGACACACACTCAAAATTCTGTATTGAAGTAAAAACTCCCCCACACTTTCCTTCCCATCGGTCACCACTTTATATAATAAAAACTAAACTAGCAAGTTCACCGTAATCCAGCTAATCTGTAGTAGTCTGCAAATGGAAATCTGCAATAAAACAAAAGTATGAAAACACAGAAAAATGAACAAGGGAAAGTGTCTTGTTTTACCACTTTATTTAAAACAAAAATAAAAAATCACCCACGTAGTCCAGAGCGAATCAGACAAACAAAGTCTATAGAGCCTCATTCTGACACTCCATAGACTTTGCTTACAGTCAGTTTCTGGTCACGCTGCGCTGCATGAGACACAGCGCCTTTGAAGATCAGTGACATCAGTAACGTTATCGCTCGTCACAGGTTTTGGGTGTCGCTGCATTGTTGATGACTCTGCACTACGCCAGACCTGTTTTTGTTTGTATGTTTTAATAAATTTGTGAATGAGGGGAGGGAAAGTGTCAAGGATTGTTTATCTTTATAAAGTATTTTTCTTGTTTGTTTTTTGTTTTTTTTTTTCTTTCCTCCATTACTACCACCAGGGCTTATGGCCAGCTGACATCAACCCCAAAAACTATTACCCAGATAGCCACCGCACCAGGGCAGTAGGGAAGAGCCAGTGTGAGCTCTAGAATTGGAACATCTTAAGTGATGCACCACTTCTGGGGCGTCTGTAGGCAGCTATTTTTAGGCTGGGAAAGGCCAATAACTCTTTACCTTTCAAGTCTGATAATGTCAGCCCACCGTTGTCTGCTTTACTCTTTACTTTGGATGGTTATCAAAAATGGGGGGAACCCATGTCATATTTTTTCATTTAATTGGCTAATAGTAAGCTGTGCATTCTGTCTATTTTTATATATTGCACGTCTTTAACACCGTAAAACCATTAATTTCATCGCCATTAGTTTTTTTTTTCCGTTAATTGTCACACGGACAGCACGCATATACACATGGACAGCATACGGATGACACAAAGATTGACAAAACGGGCTATGCCACACATGCGTTTTGGGTTTTTTTTGTATGCGCATGCTTGAAGAGGGCCTAAGGCTGTTTCCTGAGTAAGCCACCTGTCATCTTTAAATTTTTTTTATTATTTATTTTTATTTTAAGAACATAAACTTTGAAGATATAATACATTTGATTGAGAAATCAAATTATTAATGACATTAATTTTATGTATTTTTGTCAATTAGACACTGTTCTTCTTTTCCCATAGCAACATGTCAAACTGAAATATCATCGAACCTGCTATTAAAGCCACACTCCGGTGAATTTATTAATTTACCCATTTGTTAGCAATTGTGTGTAAGTGTTATGAAAGTAGTAGCATTATAACCGGTGGCTGTCTTCTCCCACTTTCACTGACGTTCCAATCCATTACCACATCTGTAATCTGCCGGATTACTGGGAGGTTTCTTTCTCACTGTAAGTCTATGACACTCAGAATAAGGTTATCTAGTCTCCTGGATTGGCACTGAGAAAATCCAAACCGTGACCGCAGACACTGTGCAATTCACATATGCAGTCACTTGGTACCGCAAAGGACTGGAAGGAGCGCCACTGAAACCTGGAGAAGACAGCGATCGGTGAGTATTTTACCACCTTCGTATCTTTTACGCACTTGATATCTAACAAACAGGCAAATAAAAAAAAAATTATCTCGAGTGTGACTTAAAGTTGGAGGCCACTAAACCACCAGCATGATTATATGCAGATAGTGTTTAGGGTCTCAAACATGCATACAGTTATGCTCAAAAGTTTACATACCCCTGCAGATTTTTTGTTTTCTTGGTCTTTTTCAGAGAATATGAATGATAACACACAAACTTTGCTTCCACTCATGGTTAACGATTATACTTTCTGTTTTTCAATCATAATGAAAACAAAAAACACCAAAATGACCCTGAACAAAAGTTTACATGCCCTCGTGATTTTGGCCTGATAACATGCACAGAAGTTGGCACAAATAGGTTTGAATGGCTAATAAAGGTAACATCCTCACCTGTGACCTGTTTGCTTGTAATCAATGTGTGTGCATAAAAAGTGAGTTTCTGGGATTCACACAGACTCTTCATGCAGCTACTAACATTTCTGGATTGTGAGTCATGGGTAAAGCAAAAGAATTGTCAATGGATCTACGGGAAAAGATAGTTGAACTGTATAAAACAGGAAAGGGATACAAATAGATATCTAAGGAATGGATAATGCCAATCAGCAGTGTTCAAACTGTGATTAACAAATGAAAAAACCGGGGCTCTGTAAAAAATAAAACCACGATTAGGTAGACCAACAAAAATTTCGAAAACAACTGCCAGGAAAATTGTTCGGGATGCAAAGAAAAACTCACAAATAACATCAGCTCAAATGCAGGACTCACTGAAAACTAGTGGTGTAGCTGTTTCAAGATGCAAAATAAGGAGACACTTGAAGAAAAATGGGCTGCATGGTCGAGTTGCCAGAAGAAAGCAATAACTGCACAAATGCCACAAAGTATCTCACCTACAATACGCCAAACAGCACAGAGACAAGCCTCCAAACTTTTGGAACAAGGTAATTTGGAGTGATGAGACCAAAATCGAACTTTTTGGCCACAACCATAAACATTACATTTGGATAGGTGTCAACAAGGCCTATGATGAAAGGAACAACATTCTTAATGTAAAGCATGGAGGTGGATCACTGATGATGGGGGGATGTGTGGGCTGAAAAGGCACAGGAAACTTGGTCAAAGTTGAAGGAAAAAATAATGCAGCACATTATCAGCAAATACTGGAGGCAAATATGTACTCATCAACCCGAAAGCTGTGCATGGGATGTACTTGGACATTGCAACATGACAATGATTCAAAACATAAGGCCAAGTTGGCCTGTCATTGGCTACAACAGAACAAAGTGAAGGCTCTGGAGTGGCTATCTCAGTTTCCTGACCTCAATATCATAGAGCTACTCTGGGGAGAACTCAAGTGCGGAGTTCATGCAAGAAAGCCCAGGAAGTTACAGAACTGGAGGCTTTTTGCCAAGAAGAATGGACAGCTTACTATCTGAGAAAATAAAGAGCCTCATCCACACCTACCACAAAAGACTTCAAGCAGTCATTGATGTTAGAGGGGGCAATGCACAGTATTAAGAACTGGGGTATGTGAACTCTTTATCAGGATCATTTGGATGTTTTTGGTTGTCATTATGATTAAAAAGAGAAAACACAGTAGTTTGACAAATGGCTTCACCCAACCACTAACCTAGCCATGAGTGGGAAAAAAACCTTTGTGTTATCATTCATATTCTCTGAAGAAAGGTCAAGAAAGCAAAAAATCTGCTGGGGTATGTAAACTTTTGAGCACAACTGTATGTCAAAATTGTCTGAATTCGGCATTTATACAAGAAATGAGTTCACCATGTGCCATGAAGGGAGGTGTACCGTCCTTGGTTTCACCTGTGCATTCAGTTTCCACCACCTTTTTGGAAACCTCTGTTTTTGACAAAATTATCATACATTTAGGGAATCTATCTTGTAGATATTCCATAAATGCCTATGGTGGAAACAAACAAAAGTCATATAGTTGGGACTAATTTCCAATAGGAAACCTCTTGTGTCTCCACTGAAGTTTCACGGTTTTCGGAAATATCCCAGTCTTCCTGGACGTAGCTGCCCATGTGTGGCATATATTTGATACAGACAAGAGTTTTACGTGTTGACATGTCTTCATTATTATGTGTGAAGGGGGCTGGCTGCCTCACCAACAATGGTAGACAAGGTGGGTTGATGTAGATATAGAAATGAGCGAGTTAACATATATCACCAGTGCCGTGTGTGAAGGTGGCTGGCTAAGAAGAAACGTGACTGCCCCAACATCTGATGATTAGGGCACTGTTAAGAAGATAGTACATTAGTGACATATTTTTATTCAGAGCACATCTAAACTAAATTGCAGCTGTAAAATCTCCTTTAAGTGTTCCTAATGGTTTTAATTTGGCCATGACACTAAATGTAAGGTATCCAAAAGACAGTAGAGATAGAAAGCCTTAAAATTCTCACAAATCCCTTGTATAAAATATTTTTATTTTGTATTTGTGAGATTTAAGTAGCTAAACCAAATTTTTGTTTTTGTTTTCTTAGAGCCACAATGGGTAAACAAAACAGCAAACTTGCCCCCGAGGTGATGGAAGATCTGGTGAAGAGCACAGAGTTTAATGAACATGAACTGAAACAGTGGTATAAAGGTTTCCTTAAGGACTGCCCCAGTGGAAGACTCAACCTTGACGAGTTCCAGCAACTCTACGTAAAGGTAAGATACATCTGTGTATGAGTCATATTTCCTGTTTTTTTCCACCAGAGATGGACCAGTCATCCACTTCAGACATATTTGAGATCTAATATCAAGCAAGTAGCTTTTATGATCCTCAAGGAGCTTTGTATCCGAATGTTGACAAATGTCTTCTACTTGTACGTCATTCTTTTTCCAGAAGTAGAACAATGGCAATGTTCTGGACAAATGTCTCATATTCGTAAAATAAAATGTGCACACAAAGAACGATAATACATTATATCACAAAAGTGAGTACACCACTCACATTTTTACAATTATTTTATTATATCTTTTCATGGGACAACACTGAAGAGCTGACATTTTGATACAATGTACAGTAGTCAGTGTGCGGCTTGTACAACAGTGTATATTTGGTGTGCTCTAAACTCAACACACAGCCATTAATGTCTAAACCACTGGAAACAAAAGTGAGTACACCCCTAAGTGAAAATGGCACACTTGTCATTAATTAGTAATCTTTCCTCTCTGGTGTCATGTGACTCATTAGTGTCACAAGGTCTCAGGTGTGAATACGGAGCAGGTGTGTTACATTTTGTATTATCGCTCACACACACTCTCATACTGGTCACTGGAAGTTCAACATGGTCCCTCATGGCAAAGAATTCTCTGAGGATCTGAAAAAAGAATTGTTGCTTTACATAAAGATGGCCTAAGATATAAGCAAATTGCTAACACTCTGAAACTGCGCTGCAGCACGGTGGCCAAGACCATACAATGGTTTAACAAGACAGGTTCCACTCAGAACAAGCCTCGCCATGGTTGTCCAAAAAAGCTGGACGTTCTCAGTGTCCTCTACAGAGGTTGTCTTTTCAAAATAGATGTATGAGTGCTGCTAGCAGAGATTAGTGCAGTGGAGAGTCAGCCTGTCAGTGTTCAGACCATACGCCGCACACTGCATCACATTTGTCTGAATGATTGTCATCCCAGAAGGAAGTCTCTTCTAATTCTGATGCACAAGAAAGCCTGCAATCTGTTTGCTGAAGACAAGTAGACTAAGGACATGGTTTACTGGAACCATGTCTTGTGGTCTGACGAGACCAAGATAAACTTATTTTGTTCAGGTGGTGTCAAGTCTGTACAGCGGCAACAATGTGAGGAGTACAAACAAAGTATGTCCTGTCTGCAGTCAAGCATGGTGGTGGGAGTGGTTTAGGGCTGCATGAATGCTGCCGGCTGTGGGTAACTACAATTCATTGAGAGAACCATGAGTGCCAACATATACTGTGACATACTGAAGCAAAGCATGATCCCCTTTGGAAACCTGGGCTGCAGGGCAGTATTCCAACACAAGGGCCCGAAACACACCTCCAAGATGATCACTGCCTTGCTAAAGAAACAGAGGGTAAAGGTTTTGGACTGGCCAAGCGTCTCCAGACCTGAACCCTACTGAGCATCTGTGAGGCATCCTCAAACAGAAGGTGGAGGAGAGTAAGGTCTGTAACATCCAGAAGCTCCATGATGTCGTCATGGAGGATGGAAGCGGATCCAGTGACTCCTGTGAAGCTCTAGTGAACTCCATGCCCAAGAAAGTTAAGGCAGGGCTTGAAAATAATGGTGGCCACACAAAATGTTTACATTTTGGGCATAAATTGGCCATTTTAACTTAGGGGTGTACTCTCTTTTGTTGCCAGCGGTTTAGACATTAATGACTGTGTGTTTAGTTATTTAGAGGGCACCAAATTTACATTGTAATACAAGCTGTACACTGACTACTGTACATTGTGTCAGATCTTCAGTGTTGTCCCATGATAAGATACAATAAAATGTTTACAAAAACATGAAGGGTGTACTCACTTTCATGATATACCGTATCTACAATAACCACACTTTCCACATTTTTTGCGCTAATATGTCCAGGTTCGCATCCTATCAACCGATATCACCACTTATCCCTAAACAGGAATGTATGATGCCAAACTTATTTAAAAATACTTTATTTATTCTGAAAAGAATAAAAAAACACATTGACAAACAACAACGGCACAGCAGGGTAGAGAGATACAATTGTGACTCCCACGGATTGGGGGTGGGGTGGGTAAGGCTCAAGATAAATCTCTCCAAATATGCATGTAATATTTCAAAAGAAGAGTCACTGGTCTGTATACGGATATAGCAATAGCCCAAAAATATTTACATAACCATCATATTTCACATATGGCTAGCATGGAGATGGTCAATAGTACCCTGTGTGAGCACTCTGATTGTCACTATCAATAATTTAACAAGGATATCCACGAAATTTCATGGACCCTTTTGCTACGGTGACAGTTCCCAATAACATATGACAATCAGCCTGCTATCTACCAGGGGACCTGGCCTCATGCAGCCAGATGGGCCCGACCTATAGTTGCTGCTAGGGAAATCCCCTATGGTACTCCAATACCCTGCGGGTATCTACTATACCTCCAAGTCGCAGGAGGGAGCTTTTTTTCTAATAAACCCCCAATGTTCCACAGGTGGGGTATGTGTGAAGCCCCACAAGTGTTGTGTCGGTGCATTACCTTCAGGGACTCCACATGGATGGAACAGTCTGGTCACAGGTAGGGAACCTTCTTCTAGGATTGTCGTGACGCCACTCTCAGAATTGCGGTCAGTGGAGACCGCCACTGCAGGTTAGGGGTGCCTGGGGCTGATGGTAGGTGCAGTCAGTTGTAGTAGCCTCCTGAGAGTGAGGCATGCCCCAGGGCCCTGTGTAGGTGTGTAGAACCACAAGGCGCAGAATAACTCAACACAAGCAGAATGTCTTTCAGGGGTTTTACTCACGGAAGGTGGCAGGGTGAGTAACCCGGGCGTAGCTGGGATGAACCAGGCTGGAACCAGGTGTCCTTCAGGCTGACTGATGAGGGTGGCTACCGACTCGCCTTCCTTAGCCCTTTACGTTTTGGGGTAACCCCGACTTTTAGTCCCTATGGGGGTCACCCAGGGAAGTTGCTGGCGCCTCTCTCCCCTTCTTTTTGGCCCGTTTGCTTGTAGCCTGGACCAGGACACTCGGGCTGCTTGCCTCCTGTGAACTATGGGCCCTAACTGTGGCTACGTGGCTGCGGACTCTGTAGTGTTGTCTTGGGGGTGTAAAGTGCCCCCTCATGCAGGTTTGGCAAAGGAAAGGTGAATCTATCCCTGCACTGGGACCTGCTACCCGTTTGGGCCTGGTTCTCCCTGACAGTCTCCTTACTTTCCACTCCGTTGCTCTCTCTTTAGCTGTGTGTGGATTTCGGGTAGCACTCCCAGGTGACCGTTCTCCCCCGTCGGTAGTCACTGCGCGGACGCTGTTAGACTGCCACAGCTCCAGGGTCTGCTCCTCACGTCTGCTTTCCCTGAGCTGCACACTAAACCGGCTCACTCGTGGGACCTGCACTGCTGCTCCTGTCTGAGCTCCACTTCCATGCTCCTCACTCCTCCACACTCTGCTTCAGACTGCTCTTCTCCTCCTCCTTCCTCTTTTCCCTTTTGTGCCTGCCTACGCCACCTAGCAACCAGGCTCTCTACCACACCCATTGAGTGGAGATGGAGGCTTCGCCCCCTCCACCCCTCGGGTGGAGGTGGAGGCTTCGCCCCCTCCTGGGATCCCCAGGGGTCCTCTCAAAGGTAAATGTGTGAGACCTGATCACTATGCGCCTGTGTAGTCACACCTCGGTCAGCCTTCTGGATTACCTGTATTGTACTGTCCCCAGCATGGGTGCAGTACTCAGTGGTGCCTGACCAGGTCAGGGGCGCCACATATGCTCCTTAATAACCTCAATATCCTTTCACTCCCAGACTCTCAGAGGCATGTATACCCCCTACAGGGCAAGAAACACCACAGGAGTGTCCCACAGCAGGAATCAATCAATGACATCATTGGCAACAAGACATATATAATATATTATACCTGCTGAAAATAAAGTTTCCAATGTTGATATTAGTGCAACACTCTGTGGGGGACTGCTATATCCGTAGGTCCCAGGGAACAGTCTCTAATCAATTATTCGTCCCCCTGATTTCACATAAGTGGGGTATGCACCTTAGTGGTATCCACACCCTCTCACTATCCAAATACTGAAATCATAGGGCACATAGCCCCCAATATCTCATGCCTAGGACCTACCAGTCAAGCATGAAACCCACAGAAGAATTTCACAGCAGCATTCAGCCCATAAAGTCATGAATGGTACAAAATTATACAGCAATATACAGACCTGACCAGAGTGATACCGGATCCCACCCACCGCACCTCAACGCATTTCACCGCCTAGGGCTTCGTCAGTGTCTAGATTATATATCTTGTGTCCATATAATCCAGTTTTATATTTTTAAAAGGAGGAGTAGAGGATAAGAAATACATGGGAGCTTTTTTCCAAAAACAGTGTCACAGCCGTTCTTGGGTTTTATGCAGTACTAGCTTATATTAATGTGTTTTTTTTTCTTCTGGCCTTCAAACCACTTTAAAAAAAAGTCAAAAAGTCAACTTTTTTGTATTCTGCTTTCTTTAGAATATAGGTAAATACATTAGTAAATAAGCTGTGGGTCCCTTTAAGCCTTGTCTTCTCGTGGGCGACATTTTGGCAGGTGTTCTGAATTCCGATGTCCACAGCTATTCCTCACGCTGAGTGATGACAAACCAGTCATAGGCAACTCTCTAGCTATCAAGCGGTAATTTACAAATGGGCTCTTAATGGCTGTTCTGTAATTCTGAACATCTGCCATATCTATTCATAGACGCACAGATGGATCCGTGGATCTCACCACAGATTCAATCATTGCGGATATTTTAAGGTCCGGGTTATCCAGTTACCTCCGGAGTACTGCCCACACTTTCTGCAGCATGTAATGCATTTCAATCTGCTTTACTTCATCTCTCTTAATAGCTTTCTAGCTCTTAAATTACACTTTAAAGGGGCATTAGTATCTACCAAAATTATCACCTGCCCCCTGGATAGATGATAATTGCAAGTTCAAAATGGATCCCACTACTAGGACCCCCATTGATCACAATAATAAGCGACTTCTGAACTTAACGGTTCTCCCCTGTCACTAAGGGTCCATCCACACTGCAAGATTATCATAAGCGAGTGTTCCTAGGAACGCTCAGTTCACAATAATCTTGTAGTCTAAATAGGCTCACCACCCAACGAATAAGAAAAACACTTGCTCGTCAGGTGAAATGACTAATTTTGCCGCACAAAAGCTCATCATTCTCGGCAGCTCCTCTGAGTGTGAACAGGACTCCCAAGAATAATAGTGGTCTATGTGCTCTATTACAGATTGTTCAGGCGGATCAGACTGGCCAGGATATTGCCGGTCGGTGGTAGTTTAATATTGCATCCTATAAACAAACCCTTGAACTATGTGCATGTAGCGCCCCACGGGGCAGGCAGTTAACCTGCTTGTCGCCGGGCCGTTTCAGGTCAGGCGTTGTGACGGGGTGGCCTTACCCGGTACCGTTGCCCCGAGGCGTACAGTAAATGGTGGGGGAAGCGAGGTATTTGGGAAAGTTTGTCATGATGCCACCTGTGGTATGCGGCCAGGGAATAGCCGCCGCTGCCTGGTTCCTTGCTGGGGCTGATAGTAGTGCAGCTCATGTGTGTTCACTCCCCACAGGTGGAGTGGGCCCCAGGAGGATGGCGAGGGTTGTAGTGGTGCAATAGGGTTCAGGGCTGGGACGCCAACAGAAACTGGACGACACAAGGCAGTAGTTTTCTCTTTACTTTTACTGGACAGGTGTTATGGTCCAGGTTTACCGTGGTCTTTTCAGCCTAGAAGGAGTGTGTATTTCTTCTTGCCTGACGGGTTGGAGGCCTTCTTTAATGCGCTTTTAGTGGGGGCTGCTGCGGCCTGGAGCAGCACAGCATCCCCTTCTCTCTTTTTCTACTTGAAGATGACTGTCCCCTGTGATGGGCAATGTGAACCGGTTATGGGACCAGCTTGTATTACTACGATCCCGGGTTCTATATTGCTGTTGCATCTTGGAACTATGGTGGTCCAGGGATGTAGAATCTCTTGCCCTCTGGGTTTTGCTACTGGGCCGTTAGCACCCAGTAACCGAGGAACCCGGTGTACCGTTCTAGTGCTCGGTCCTGGAAAGCTCACACAGAAGCTCTCAAACAGCGACTGCTCTTTCTCCTCACCAACACTGTTCTGCCTGACTTCCCTCCTGTTCACTCTAACCCTTACCCCAGGTCAGCATGTGCAGAGAGGCTCCCTTCAAAACAGGTTATGAGCTCCCCCTGTTGGCCTAGAGTAGGAAATGTTGAATGTGATGTTCCTGACAAGGAGAGGTCCCCACGCTGCCTCCAAGCACATCATTGATCCCGGAGAGAAGAACAACGCCACTGTGGCTCCCGTGACTACTGGGGTGCTACATGCCCGCAAAGTCTTTTTCTGAGGCTGAAAAGCTCTGAATAAAAGTGAAAAAGTATGAATATAATGCACACCAATGTAAAAAAAAAAATGACTTTTTGTGTTCAAGATTCAGTCTTTTTCAGCTTCTTTTACCACTTCAGGATTAAAAAGCTGTAACACAACTAAAAGAAGTGGCTGGTCCGTCCTTCTTGTGGCTTCTGCTCAGAAGCCACATTCTACTTTATATATAGTTAACCCCCCCACAAAAAAACGCTGGCAACAAAGCCATAATCGAAAAAAATTACAGAAAAAAAACGAACAACTCTGGTGTCTATGAGATGTTGTGTGCACATACACTTAAGGGGGCTTTACACGCTGCGATATTGCTAGCGATATCGAGCGCGAAAGCACCCGCCCCCGTCGTGCATGCGATATCGTGTGATCGCTGCCGTAGTGAACATTATCGCTACGGCAGCGTCACATGCACATACCTGGTCGGCAGCGTCGATGTGACTGCCGAACAATCCCTCCCCCAAGGGGGAGGTGCGTGCGACGTCACCGCGACGTCACTAAGCGGCCGGCCAATAGCAGAGGAGGGGCGGAGATGAGCGGGACGTAAACATCCCGCCCACCTCCTTCCTTCTGCATTGCAGGTGAACGCAGGTAAGGAGATGTTCGTTGCTCCTGCGGTGTCACACACAGCGATGTGTGCTGCCGCAGGAACGAGGAACAACATTGCTAATGAGAGGTGAACGATTTTTTGTTTTAGGACGACCTCTCCACGGCAAACTATTTTTGCCACTTTTGCGATCGTTTTAGGTCGCACATAAGTGTCACACGCTGCGATAACGTTAATGATGCCGGATGTGCGTCACTAACGACGTGACCCCGACGATAAAACATTAATGATATCGTAGCGTGTAAAGCCCCCTTTAGAACCAAGTAGAAAAAAGGAAATGGCAACGTTTTTTTCTTTTGCAAAAAATCTGTATAATTTTATTTGTGCAAGTAGAGAAGAGTAGGAGGAAGGACTAGGGACGTTTCGGCCCAGATATAGGCCTTCTTCACGCCAAGTCACACTAGAAAGAGTAAGAAGAGTAGTGATCACTATTTTACAATATATTACAATATTTACATATTTACAGGTAATAAACAATAAATAAAATGAAATAAAAGCTGAAGCATAGAATCATATGTCGAGATTGGTATATAGATATGTAGATAACCAGTGTGGGAATCAGCAGTCACAATGAGGGTGTCTCACAGAGAGTCATGTGGGAAAATACAACACAACAGGAGCAAGAGAGAGAAGTGTATACCTATACATGTAATTGGGATACCTCCACAGAAGAAAGCTATATTTGCAGAGCAGTCTTTTTCATAGGTTCTGCAGGTGCAGAGATAGGGGTACCTACCTATCTCTGCACCCCTATCTCGGCACCTGCAGAATCTATGAAAAAGACTGCTCTGCAAATATAGCTTTTATTGTTTATTACCTGTAAATATGTGAATATTGTAATATATTGTAAAATATCCCTAGTCCCTAGTCCTTCCTCCTACTCTTCTCTACTTGCACAAATAAAATTATACAGATTTTTTGCAAAAGAAAAAAACGTTGCCATTTGCTTTTTTCTACTTGGTTCTAAAGTGAGAGTGCAGTGTTTGAATTCGTGTACTATAGTCTGGACCTCGGTCCTGTCACTAGCACCTCGAAACCCCTCTTCATCTTTGGCAGAGTTCACACCATACATCTAAAGCCCCCTTTAGACTGTGGCCAAGAGGAGTTTGTGGTCACACATGCGCCATCTGTGACCGGCTGCTTCCTTCATTTCCTGGCTGCAGGTCCTCATAAATCTGCTCAGTGGAGCAGTTATCTCCCTCATTCTCCCCAGTTGCCACCTGCAGACTGTTGCTAGGAGTCGTTGACTGAAGCGGGTCAGACATGTTTGTGCCCTGTCACTTCCAAGACTATAGCGGTACTGAAGATGAGTAAATGTTGCCCACTGACACTCATTGTGCATGGTCTCCGCAACTCCATTAACGATCAGCCATTGCATTCAACTCCTCCTAGATTGGACCCTGCATTGGTTGCCAGAATGAGGAGACTTGTATGCCCCATTCGCCCCTGGGTCTCTTCAGGTGTCAGTGGTTATTAAGCTCTGTATGCAAAGACTAGTTCTACCCTTTATATGCTTGCTCCATTCTTTATTTCCCCTTTCCATGCCTACACCACTCGCGGCTTCCGCATTACTCAAATTGTATTAGTCAACGATGAGCCTGTTCCAGGTCCTGCGGGTCCTGTATCCCGTTTTCTTTATATTTCAAGTCATTCACAAATCCAAGACATAATAAATGAAGTCCTTCATGTTACACTACAGCTTTTATAGAGTTAAGCTGGCCATGCCCATTGGATGGCTGTTGCCGGAACAATTCTTCGTCCCATCGTTTGGCCGACGTTCATCTTAGCCGACTCTTCCATACACAGGAGTGTTTTGTGTTCTCTATGAGAAAGCCACCAACAAAACATCTTTCCCGGCAGCTTATTCTCCTGGAGAACAAATCGATAAGCAGTCGACCTCTCCCCTGACAATCAGTCAGCCGGTGCCCCCATACACATTACTGTCTTATGAGCCAATCGATATCGGCAGGTTTGGCCGGCATCAGTCTAATGTGTATGGGGGCCTTCAGAAGAATAAGGAACAGGCTGATGCTTCTTCCGAAAAGAAGTTTTTCTCTAATAAAAAAACCTACTTAAAATTTAGAACATATAATTTATACAACTTTAACAGCGTAAATCATATGATTGGTCTAAAAAGCCATAAACGAAATAACAAAATCATACTCAATCGAAATTTATCGGTATCATTAGATCTGTGGATGTAAATGGAATATGTTTTGGTAATTCATTAGTTTTCTGCACATTACTTATGTCGTTGACAAGACTGACATCATTCCAAGGACGTTGCTTTGTGTTTCTTACTCCACATCAGACGTCTGGCCACTTTCCGTCCTTTATAAAAAGAAGAAAAAGCTAAAAGCTTTGAAGGTGAAGGTCCTGATTTCACCCAAATATTCCTGTCTACTTCCACTAGTAAATGAATATATTATGCCGGGAGATGCATGTACAGGACAGCAAGGCTGTACATACAGGATAATGGCAGCATAGCAAAGGGCGCCTTTGAGTTGATGGTTTTCATGACTATATCCCTTCCATGATGTTTGGATGGCTTCCTCACACGTTTTTCCTGCCTGGTGAGAGGGGCTATATATGCAAAAATTCTCAACACCCGTTTAAAATTATGGATGAGGCCAACCTTCCATCCAAGTGCCCATGGTAACACGGTTCTTGTCTTTAATACCTACACCTTTATTACTATTACTGTTGACCAATGTAATTATGTGGTTTTAGTGCAAAGTTTGGAGAGGAAGCACGAGGCGAAACATAATCACATTCATCCACTAGAATTCATTCACAATTTAGAAAAAGATAAAATGGGGACAATGGAGCGCTCTCGGAAATTGATAGAAAAGAAAACGCCAACAAACAAAATATTGTTGCATCTTGAACACCAGACTAGAAGATAATCTGTCACCACCAAGGATAGAGCGGCTGCTAGAAGATTGAGGCCAAAGACGACCTGTCAGGTCCACCCCGCAGAATTCACATGTGTAACCAAAATTCCTTGCCTAACCAGCCCTGTATAATGCTATTTATTAAACTCGATGTTTAAAAAATTATTAATAAACTTTGCTGTTCTTATGCTAATTAGGCCTTGACTAGTTGATGGGGCATGGTTTCCCCAGACATCCCTATTTCCATGTAATCACGCCTCTGTGGGAGTGATAACATGATTTCCACAAGCCGGCGTCATCGCAGGCCCTGGAAATCTTGTGCATGCGCGCAGCTCATTACGACAGCGTCCCTGCGCCTCCGAAGCTGTGTGTAATTGTCCCAGCTTCAGAAGGCACCCTGCGCCTAATCGGGGGAACAAACCGCTTCTGCACTTCAGATCAATGCTTAGTGCGCCTCACTGAAGCCGGGGCATGTACAACCAACTTCAGAGGCGCACTAACACTTGTGAAATGAGCCGCATGCATGCACAAGATCCAGGATCGGTGATGACGCCGGCTTGTGGAGATCATGTTATCACGCTTACAGGGTCGTGATAACTTGGAAAGAGGCTGACTAGTCTGGGAAACTAATGCCCCTTCGACTAGTCACCGCCTAATTAGCATAAAAACATTGCACTTTATAAATGCTTTTTTGAAACATGGATTCTCGTAAATAGCATTATACAGGGCTGGTTAGGCAGGAAATTTTTGCATAAACATGTGAATGCCGCCTGCATTCCCTTAATACAACTAGATTAGTAAATTATATAACTTGCTGTTTACATCCTTTTTTTTTTTTTCCTTTCTTTTTTTACACTTGATCACCCCTTTTATGCTCATTTTATCCTAAGTGAATAATTAGTTGAACACAGCAAGGAGTATTGGCTAAATGCAAAAGGGAATTTTGAGTGTTTTGGGCTGAAATGTACTTTCTGTTCTTCTTTGTACCAATCCATAGTTACATAGGTTGAAAAAAAGACCTAGGTCCATCTAGTTCAACTTTCCTCCACCAATTCTACATTTTGTCTCTAAATCATTTATAACCACAATGTCGTGTACTGAGGAAATCATCCAGCCCTTTTTTAAAAGCTGTTATAGTATCTGCCATTACTACCTCTTGTGGTAGGGCATTCCACAGTCTGACTGCTCTAACTGTAAAGAACCCTTTCCTATTTAGCTGCTGGAATCGCTTTTCTTCCACTCGCAGTGAGTGCCCCCTGGTCCTTAGTATTGTCTTTGGCAGGATAAAGTCATGTTCCAGTCCTTTATATTGACCACACATGTATTTATACATATAAATGAGATCTCCTCTGAGACATCTCTTTTCTAAGCTAAACATATCTAACTTTTTCTACCTCTCATCATATTCCATGTTGTAGACTAATTAGCCGCCTTTGAACTGACTGTAACATCTGAATGTCCTTTTTAAAATGTGGAGCCCAAAACTGGATCCCATATTTCAAATGTGGCCTTCCAAGGGATTTATAGAGGGTTAACAATACGTTGGTATCACAGGATCTAATCTCTCTTTTTATACACCCAAAAATCTTGTTTGCTTTAGCAGCCGCTGCCTGAGATTGAGTGCTGCTGCTCAGCTTATTTGTAATGAGAATATAAGTCGTTCTCCTGTTCTGTAGTCCCGAGTTTACTTCCATTTAATGTATATGCAGCTATAGGATTACTCCGTCCTAGGTGCATTACTTTACATTTATCAACATTAAATCTCATTTGCCAAGTATCTGCCCATTCTGACATCTTATTCAGATCTTTTTGTAATATTGTACTATCAAGGTCAGTTTTTAATATCCTACATAGTTTGGTGTCATCAGCAAAGACTGACACTTTACTATCTATCCCATCCACAATCCAGTAAGTGACACTATTTCTATGAATATCTGTTACATTTTGGGAGGACGTTAGTGTCTTTTCCTGCGGCTGTAGAGTAAACCATGTAGCATTTGTATTCTGCCTGGTATAACACAGACTAATGACAAACGATACAATGAACAGGAGGACTACAAGCAACCGAAAGGTCAGACATTGTACAGTGAGCTGGTTATGCGCCCACAAGTAACCAGCGGGCGGCCATGACATTTTCTAAATTCTTAGGGCTGATTTTTTATTTTTTTTTTTTGCTGTCTTTTCTCATTTGTATGGAAATTGAATCTTTAATTCACTTAAAATTCAACCTATATTTTTTTTTTTTTTTTTTAAAAAAAGTTCAAATCTAAAGACTGATCTAGAGAAAAAGGGAAAGAAAACAAATAAAGTTGAGTAAGGCACCAATCACACTGGATGTATTGTCATTCTTACCATCGGAGTGACCAAAACCACATTATTAATTAACAGGATGGAGAGGCGGAAGAGGGGTCTGTAGTGTTTATTGAGCAGAAGCCGTATCACCAGTTATGATTGACAGCGATATTATCACGGTTCCTATGTGTAGAATATTCTGTATTGTTCTGCTGGATTCTCGTTCCCGGTGACTCTGCTTCATTATGGAGCGTGTTAGCTCAAGACGCTACTAGTCCTGGTTACAGTTGTGCTGTTGGCTCCCATGGTGCTCAGTGTTCAGACCTTGGTCTCTTGACTCCGGACTGTTTTTGACCCGTCTTTGCCTGTTTTTGTTGTGACTCCCCGGCTTCTGACCTCCGGACTTCCTTCTGACCATGTCCCCGCCTGCTCAATGTATTTTGTACGTACTCTCCTGGAACCCTGACCTTTTGGCTTGTATTGTGACCTCGTCTCTGTCTGCCCCCGGTGTACTGTCATTTCCTCCTGGATTATGACATCGGCCTGTCTGACTACCTCTCCATTTACTGCATGTACATAGTGTCTAGCGCCACATAGTGACAGTCATCACAGATATCTCAACTGTTGCCATCGGAGCTAGGTGTGATTGCAGACATTTCTCTCGGGTGTCAGCTATATAACCCAGCCAGCATACATGTTAGGTATGGAGCGGGCTCAGTTGTTGCGCTTGCTCTATACAAAAAGAGATCACAACTGCCATCAATGTATGTCAGACGTTGCTAAGGTGTTAGTCCTGTGGACCCTTTTAAAATGCTTATAATTGTTTAAACAGAAAAGTAATGCTCCCCCATACCAATCACTCGCAGTGCCCATTCCAACCCTTAAAGGGAACCCACTACCATGTTTTCCCCATATGAACTAGAAGCCCTCTAACCCCACACTTCGACAATCTGTGTATAACCCCCTGATAACCCACGCAAATCAATGAAAATACCTTTTATAATTCTCATACGGCACGGTCTGGTCCGATGAGTGTTAAAGGTCTAAGCTCGGCGCCTCCTCTTCTACAATCGCAGGTCCTCATGTGGACATGGATGACATCTCCTGCGTCATCCACCCAGCACTGCAAATCTCGAGTCAGCTGAAGCTGAGGGCAAAGTAAAGTCTTGTAATGAGCATAGACCGAGGTCACGTCACTTCCGAGTCTTCCTCTGAACTGACCGATTAGCATATGGCGCCAGAGAACTGTAAAAGTATTTTCATGGCTTTTCGTGTGAGCGGGGTGCTTTTACACAAATCACTGAGTGATGTGTGACAGGACTTAAAGGTGGGGTTTTTAGTTTATATGGGAAAAACATGGTCACAGGTTCCCTTCAACCTGTATCTGCTTTATAGCCACATTACAAAAACAGTACAGAAGACGTGTTCACTCCGCGCTGCTGCTGAAGACTTTCCAAGGGAAGATACAGTACACAACAGTGGATGTTGTTTTTTATTTAATGCATTTCAATGATATTACAAGCTTCTTCAGAAAAGGAAATAGTGTAATGTTTCCTGGTTCTTCCTTTGGAAAGTCTTCAGCAGCAGTGCGGAGCTTCTGTCCTTTTTCTGCGTTGTCTGCACTGTCCTGTGCACTCGTATATCT
Organism: Anomaloglossus baeobatrachus; assembly: GCF_048569485.1. Lineage (NCBI taxonomy): Eukaryota > Metazoa > Chordata > Amphibia > Anura > Aromobatidae > Anomaloglossus > Anomaloglossus baeobatrachus. Next base: position 634,952,695 of record NC_134355.1, read on the forward strand.
ACAGCAGCTGCTCCATTATTAAAGCGGGCTTAACACACTGCGATATCGGTCCCGATATCGCTAGTGTGGGTACCCGCCCCCATCTGTTGTGCGACATGGGCAAATCGCTGCCTGTGCCGCACAACATCGCCCAGACCCGTCACACATACTTACCTGCCCGGCGACGTCGCTATGACCGGCGAACCGCCTCCTTTCTAAGGGGGCGGTCCATGCGGCGTCACAGCGACGTCACTGAGCGGCCGCCCAATAGAAGCGGAGGGGCAGAGATGAGGGGGACGTGACATCCCGCCCACCTCCTTCCTTCCGCATTGTGGCCGGGAGGCAGGTAAGGAGAGCTTCCTCGTTCCTGCGGTGTCACACGGAGTGATGTGTGCTGGCGCAGGAACGAGGAACAACCTCGTTACTGCTGCAGTAACGATTTTTGAGAACGGACCCCCATGTCACCGATGAGCGATTTTGCACATTTTTGCAACGATGCAAAATCGCTCATAGGTGTCACACGCAACGACATCACTAATGCGGCCGGATGTGCGTCACCAATTCCGTGACCCCAACGAGTTTGCATTAGCGATGTCGTAGAGTGTAAAGCCCCCTTAAGTCTACAACCTGAAAAGTTGAGCGCACCGTTTTCGCTTTTCTTCTGTTTATACCAGATAAGACCCTATTTTGCACCTTTGCTCCTTATTTTTTTTTTTTCATAGACCCAATATGATACACAGCAAATGCCCACTCAGCTAGCCAATGGCTTATGTGGGGTACAGCTGTGATAATTTTCTGAGTGGTTTCTAATGACCTTTGTGGCTCAGCATTGTGTGTAGCATATCCACAAGCTTTCACAAATATTCTCAATGTTAGTTTATTGATATCCAGTCAAGAAACAGAAGAGAATTAATTGTGAATGGATATTAATTACCGTATTTTTCGGACTATAAGACGCACCGGACTATAAGACGCACCCTGGTTTTAGAGGAGGAAAATGGGAAAATAAAACTTTAAGCAAAAAATGTGGTCATGACACACTGTTATGGGGCGAGGATTTGCTGCTGACACTGTTATGGGGGTAATGTCCCCAAATTCTCTACTAAGGTACCCCAGCCTGGTAATGATCCTCCTGCCTTGTATATGATCCTGCCATAAACCCCCATCCTGCTCCTATACCAGCATCCTGCTCATATTCCCCCATCCTGCTCATATACTCCCATCCTGTTCATATACCCCCATCCTGCTCATATACTCCCATCCTGCTCATATACTCCCATCCTGTTCATATACCCCATCCTGTTCATATACCCCGATCCTATTGATATACCCCCATCCTATTGGTATACCCCCATCCATCCTGCTCATATTCCCCAATCCATCCTGTTCATATACTCCCATCCTGTTCATATACCCCCATCCTGCCTGCTCATATACTCCCATCCTGTTCATATACTCCCATCCTGTTCATATACTCCCATCCTGTTTATATACCCCCATCCTGTTCATATACCCCCATCCTGCCTGCTCATATACTTCCATCCTGTTCATATACCCCCATCCTGTTCATATACCCCCATCCATCCTGCTCATATACTCCCGATCCTATTTATATACCCCCATCCTATTGGTATACCCCCATCCATCCTGCTCATATTCCCCAATCCATCCTGTTCATATACTCCCATCCTGTTCATATACCCCCATCCTGCCTGCTCATATACTCCCATCCTGTTCATATACTCCCATCCTGTTCATATACTCCCATCCTGTTCATATACTCCCATCCTGTTCATATACCCCCATCCTGTTCATATACCCCCATCCTGCCTGCTCATATACTCCCATCCTGTTCATATACCCCCATCCTGTTCATATACCCCCATCCATCCTGCTCATATACTCCCATCCTGTTCATATACCCCCATCCTGTTCATATACCCCCATCCTGTTCATATACCCCCATCCTATTGATATACCCCCATCCATCCTGCTCATATACTCCCATCCTGCTATATGCCCCCATCGTGCTCATATACCATCCTGGTATATGGCCTGTATCCTATAGCACAGAGAAAAAAATAAACATTTATACTCACCTTTTCCTCACTCCCTGCAGCACTGATCACATCTTCCTCTCTGGCACACTGATCTGTGTGTGTGGAGCCATTCCCGTGCTGCATCGCGATGTCTTCCTGTCTGTGCCGATCAGCTGATCAGCACAGATCAGCTGACCGGCACAGACAGGAAGACATCGCGTGCTGCAGGGGAACAGCTCCACACACGGGGACGGGTGAGGACACTGATTCACTACACCCCGCGCTGGTAATGACGCGCGGGGGGCAGTGAATACAGCCGCACATGATCACTCCAGGCTGTAATTGCCAGGGGTGATCATGCGGCCGGCTCTTTGCTATGCGTGCGTCCCCGCTCGTCCTCCCGCCCACCTGTCAGCGCCGGCTTCAGCGCTGAGAGATGGCCGGGAGGATGGGCGTGCATATGTAATGAGCGGGCCCACGTGGTCACGGCAGGCGCTGCTGCTGCCTGCTCGTGCCCCCGATGACCCGCAGCACCCTCATTCCCAGCCGCAGCCCTATAGTCAGACCATAAGACGCACCCCCAACTTTCCCCCAACATTTGGGGGGAAAAAAGTGCGTCTTATGGTCCGAAAAATACGGTAATATGTCTTCCTGGTCTTTAATGTTTTGGCAAGCCATCAATGAATAGTCATAGAATCATAGAATATTAGAGTTGGAATGGACCTCCTGTGTCATCTAGTCCAACCCCCTGCTCAAAGCAGGATTCACAAAATCATCCTAGACAGATGTCCGTCCAACCGCTTTTTAAAGACTTCCATTGAAGGAGAACTCACAACCTCTCGTGGCAGCCTGTTCCACTCATTGATCACTCTCCCTGTCAAAAAGTTTTTTCTAATATCTAATCTGTGTCTCCTCCCATCAGTTTCATCCCATTGCTTCTAGTCTTTCCTTGTGAAAATGAGAATAAAACTGATCCCTCTACATTGTGACAGCCTTTAAGATATTTGTAGACAGCTATTAAGTCTCCTGTCAGTCTTCTCTTTTGCAAGCTAAACAATCCTAAATCCTGTAACCGTTCCTCATAGGACATGGTTTGCAGTCCAGTCACCATTCTGGTCACTCTTCTCTGAACTTGCTCCAGTTTGTTGATGTATTTTTTAAAATGTGGTGCCCAGAACTGGACACAATATTCCAGATAAGGTCTGACCAAAGAGGAGTAAAGGGGGATAATGACTTCACGTGATCTAAACTGTATGCTTCTGTTAATACACCCTAGAATGGTGTTTGCCTTTTTTGCTGCTGCTTTACACTGTTGACTCATGTTAAGTCTGTGATCTATTAGTATACCTAAGTCTTTTTCACACATGCTTTTGGATAGCTCTATTCCTCCCATGCTGTATATGCTCTTTTCATTATTCTTGCCAAGATGTGTGACTGCATTTCTCCCTGTTAAAAACCATTCTATTAGTTGCTGCCCATTGTTCCAGCTTGTTTAGATCTTGTTGTATCCTCTCTGTCTCTTCTCTAGTATTAGCTATTCCTCCTAGCTTTGTGTCATCAGCAAATTTAATCAGTTTACCCTTAATACCTTCATCTAAATCATTGATAAAGATGTTGAACAACACTGGGCCCAGGACAGAGCCCTGTGGTACCCCACTTGAGACAGTCTTCAAACTGGATGTGCAGCCATTTATGACCACTCTTTGACTCCGATCACTAAGCCAGTTACGAATCCATCTAACAGTTGGCTTGTCCATTCCACACTTGGTCATTTTTTCAATAAGGATTGTATGAGATACCTTGTCAAATGCTTTACTGAAGTCAAGATATACTATATCAACTGCATTTCCCTGACCCACCCAGTCAGTGATTTTGTCATAGAAGGAAATTAAGTTAGTCTGACATGACTTATTTGTTACAAACCCATGCTGGCTCTGGTTAATCACTTCATTCTCATCCAGGTACTTGCATAAATGTTGTTTAATAATTTGTTCAAAGATCTTTCCTGGTATGGAAGTCAGGCTCACAGGCCTGTAGTTCCCTGGGTCCACCTTCTTCCCCTTTTTGAAGATGGGGACAACATTTGCTCTTCTCCAGTCTTCTGGAACTTCTCCTGTTCTCCAAGAATTTTCAAAAATTATGAAGAGTGGTTCTAATATTTCCTCTGCTAACTCCTTCAGTACTCTGGGGTGTAATTCATCTGGACCTGGGGATTTGAATTCATTAATGTTAGCTAAGTATTCCCTCACTATCTTTGTTTATTGATGGCCTGGATGCTTCTAATCCTACAATAGAATGGTGAAGATTAGTTGATTTTAGTTTTACTTGTTCAGAGAAAACAGATGCAAAATAACAATTTAAAAGTTCGACCTTCTCAACATCATTTTTTTACATCTTCACCATTTTCATCCTGTAAAATTCCTATAACATCTTTGACTTTTATTTTATTTTTGACATAACTCCAAAATCCTTTTTTATTGCTTTTGACATCTCTTGCAAGCCTTATTTCATTATCAGCTTTGGCTAATCTGATGTGTGCCCTGCAGGTTTTGAAGACTGTTATATTCTTCTTTAGATTTGCCTCCCTCTTTCCATTTAATAAACATTTCTTTCTATCTTTTTAGCATGTGTTTAAGTTCTGTCTTATGTCTTAAGTTCTTAAGAATAGTGGTCATTAGTGGTTGCAACAACATTAGCAGAGCAGTGGATGGTAGAAAAAATGTAAATTTCCAGTATGGTTAACCAAAGTGTGGGAAGGTGTAGATGACCAATAAGGTTAACCAAAGTGTGGGAAGGTGTAGATGTCCAATAAGGTTAACATAAGTTCCATTGAGCCACAGTCAGATTTGTTAGGTTCCTGGTTCTGAACACTTTGTCTCTGGGTGGACACTTTGCGTGTTCATTGCTTTTCTGCCGACAAGTGTTTCCTATGATGTAATTTAGTCTTCCTTATCAGTGTGTGTAACTGTTTAAAAGCTTCCCTGGGCTTCCATTTCCCGCTGCTGATATATCTGAAGTAGACCTTGCTTAGAACTACAGCCTGTTTGTCTTGGCAGATTTTAACTTTTGGTTTACCATATTTTACCCTGCACCTTCCCCCGGATTCTTAAGGAGATATGTGGAACCCCCAATGGCCACTTAGGAAGCAAAGATCCTAGTCGTCATCTGCGTCATCCAGTTAAGGTTGTTCAGTCTGTACAGGAGCCTTTAGTGACTGCATAGCTGGAACTTCTAGTCTGTACAAGAACCAGGCGGGTCAAGTGTAATAGTTTTAAGTTAGACCTTATTTTACGTTATTCACCACGTGTGCACTTTAGTGTGCCTAACAGTGACTCCCCTAGTTTTACTTCTCCTTAATACATATGGTGCATGTAGGTTATTATTGCCTAATTGCTGGAGGCAATTGCAGAAATAGAAACCGTGCTATTAATTCCATTTTGTAAATTGATAACTGAGATAAATAGTAAACAGAGCCCTGAATTAGTGTTCTAACATGCAGGAACCCTGCTTTAGTATACCCTGCATACCTAGTATTATTTGAAATTTCTCTTTAGCAATGGATAAGAAGTGGATGAATAATATATATGTTGTAATTAGTGTAAAAGTACACACAAGAGACAGAAAATTTAATGAGAATCTCTGACTTCACTGCTTCGATAAATAGAGTGCTCCTTCTAGTTTATTCAATGACGACGTAGATGCAGCTCACCACCTACGTAAATTAGCTGGGAATTGAAATGAGTGAGTCTGTTGTATTTTGTGCTTTGTGTTCTCAAGTGAATGACTCACTCCCAAGCCATCAGTTTGACTTTTTCTTCCGCTGTCTCTTGATTGTCACTCCATCCTAAGTCCTAAGACTGGAAGAATAAATATGTTGAAAATACCCAGATATGGACACATAAGGATGCACCGGTGCCCTCTTGCCGGAGATTTGCAGGAACTAGAAGTTAAACACTGCACAGGTAAGGGGATATATGTTAAAGGAAACCTTGAAAAACATTGGCAGGTAGGGAAATAAAATATATCGGCAAACTTAGTATATCGGGCTGCACGGAGAGTTAGCACTGCCGAGAATACGAACTTTGATTCATTTTGCCAATTAGCTCGAAAGTGCTCCATGGGTGGTCCCCATCGCTGCAATAAAGCTGCCTAACTCCTCCCCCTTGGTTTTGGTTACTAGCTGAATGCTTCTGTATTGACACATCACTCATATACCCTAATATACCTTGCACTCCTGGCCCCACGCATGTGCTATATTTTGCTTGCCGGCAGTACCAGCCTCATTTCATGCAGTTGGCCATAACAAGTGTGCATGCACCAGAGCAGGGACGCGTGATGCGTGCCGAATATTTTAAATAGGGCTCACAAGTGTGGTGGGGCTTACGTTATACAGTCACTTGCCCTAATTGGGCATAACTACAACACTTTTATCTTTTTATATAAATTTTTTCCAATATATTGCTCACCGAGCCACCTGTTTCGGTCGTTCTTCCAATCATGTGCAGTGCACCTCTCTTAAGCTAGGACGCGTACACCCGAATTCTGAGGCACAGTGATGCTGCTGGAATAAGTTATGCACACGATTTCCACGATCGGTGGTGACACCGGCTTGTGGGAATCATGTTATGACTCCCACAGGGGCCAGATATCCTGGAAAGAGGGCCAACTAGTAACCCTCGACTCTGCTCTATCCTTCAAGCCACACATCCAAGCCCTCTTCACCTCCTGCCGACTGCAATTGAAAAATATTTTCTGGATTTTTGCCCTCATTATCTCCCATCTCAACTACTGCAACCTCCTTCTCTGTGGCTTCCCTCCTAACACTCTTGCACTCCTGCAATCTATTGTAAACTCTGCGGCCCGATTAATCCACCTTTCCCCTCACTATTCCCTGGCCTCTCTTCTCTGCCAATCCTTTCACTGGCTTCCCATTGCCCACAGACTCCAGTTTAAAACCCTAACCATGACATACAAAGTCATCCACAACCTGTCTCCTCCATACATCTGTGACCTAGTCTCCTGGTACCTACCTGCACGCAACCTCAGCTCCTCACAAGATCTCCTTCGCCACTCCTCTCTTATCTCCTTTTGCCACAATTGCATACAAGATTTCTTCGTGCCTCCCCCATACTCTGGAATGTTCTACCCCAGCATATCAGACTCTCCCCTACCGTGGAAAGCTTCAAAAGGAAATAAGAAGACCCACCTCTTCTGACAAGCCTACAACCTGCAGTAACACTCAGACCAGTACACCATTGCGCAACCAGCTCTGTCCTCACCTATTGTACAATCACCCATTCCCTGTAGACTGTGAGCCCTCGTGGGCAGGGTCCTCTCTCCTGCTGCAGACTGTGAGCCCTCGTGGGCAGGGTCCTCTCTCCTGCTGTAGACTGTGAGCCCTCGGGGCAGGGTCCTCTCTCCTCATGTACCAGTCTGTGCCTTGTATTGTTCACGATTATTGTACTTGTTTTATGCCTTTAATTTGTAAAGCGCCATGGAATAAATGGCGATATAATAAATAACTATTCTGCGGAAACAGCTCCCCTTCGTCTAGTCACACGTCTAATTAACATAGGAACAGCGCACTTTATAAATATTTTTTTTAAACTTTGATTTTAGTAAATAGCATTATACAGGACTGGTTAGGCAGGAAATTTTGGCGTACACACATGAATGCTCCTGGGTTGGAGGGCGGAGGGGACCATTGCTGCAGAATTAAACATTTGCATTTAAAAAGATAAAATCTGCAGCAAAAGAAAATCTCTAGCACAATTTGCCTGTAAGGCTTGCAGTTTTGTAGCAAGTTTGTTTTCAGTGTAAAATGACGTCGCTTGTTATAAGGGCAATTCCATGATCAGAACTGGTGGCGTGGTCCAGCTGCTGCGACATTCACACATGAAGCATCGTTAGTTAAAGGCTATGGACACTTTTTTGACTGAAATGCATTTATTTTTTGTAACTTGAGTTGTATTAAAACATGTTAGCATCACTTTATGCAGCTTCTAAGTATCATCGTACATAGCAAGCTGAAGAAGCGTTTAAGCTAACATCTTTCCCAAAATGAATATCTGCTTTATGAGCATTCAGGAAATGATCACTTAAGCCTGCTTTACAAGTTGCAATTTTTAGCATACAATATTGTATGCGATTTTGCAACGCCCCCATCGTATGTGCGGCACGTTCAATTTGTTGAACATGCCGCACAAACGATTAACCCCCATCACACGTACTTACCCGTCCATACGACCTTGCTGTGGGCGGCGAACGTCCACTTCCTGGAGTGGGAGGGACGTTCGGCGTCACATCGACGTCACACGGCAGCCGGCCAATAGATGCGGAGGGGCGGAGCTGAGCGGGACGTAAACATCCCGCCCACCTTCTTCCTTCCGCATTACCAGCCGGGAGCCTCAGGAGGCAGGTAAGATCTGTTCATCGTTCCTGGGGTGTTCCTGGCGATGTGTGCTACAATGTACAATGAACAATCTGACTTTCAATTCATGAGGAATAAACGACGTGCATGTGATGAACGTTTTACCGTTCAATCGCACGTAGCTGTTACACGCTACAATGTACCTTACGATGCCGGATGTGCGTCACTTACGACGTGACCCCGACGACACATCGTAAAATACATTGCAGCGTGTAAAGCCAGCTTAAGGCTTAGTGCAGGGGTCGGGAACCTTTTTGGCTGAGAGCCATAAAAGTCACAAATTTTAAAATGTAATTCCGTGAAGGCCATGCTCAAATAGGAGGAGCAGCGGTGGTGGAGCGGCTCAGAAGGTCTCAGGAGGCAGGATAGGCGATGCTGCAGGCATGGAAGAGGGCGTTTCGCGCCTCAAGAGGGTCAGCAATACTGCTGCGGGCTCGTGGGGTGTCACGGCGGCAAGCGCCATTGCGCCATTGATCTGCCAACGGGCTGCTTTGAATCTCCCGCAGTTGACGAGATAGACTTCAAGAAAATGGCTGCTGTGAGTGCGCAGATCTTTGCGATGTACTCCAAGAAAATGGCCGCAGAGTCCGATCAGCTCATGCGTCACCTCCGCAGCCATTTTTTTTAAGTCGATCTCGTCAACTGCAGTAGATTCAAAGCAGCCCACAATCCACCGGCTACTGCAGGCTCACCGCCACGACACCCCACGAGCCCGCAGTATCGCCCACTCTGCGCCACCACTGTCGCCCCAGTAAGCCATATGCGGTTTGTAAAACGTACCCCCATTTTTTTACCCATTTTTGTACGGGAAAAAATACGGTATTTTTCTATAAAGGATTTGTCTGCGAGCCAGGTGCAGCCATCAAAGAGCCATATCTGGTTCGTGAGCCATCGGTTCCCGACCCCTGGCTTAGACCCTGCCCTCTGGAGAGCACTCTGACAAATTTGATGGATAACTCATTGTGTACAATGTACTGTAATACATACAGGCTATAGAATCAAATATTTCCAATATTAAGATCAATCAATTACAATTTTTTTTGTATTTGTTGTTGTTGTTGTTGTCCTAAGTGTCTATAGCTTTTGGCACTTCAGCCGCTTCACATTGTTTCCCTGCACAGCGATGCTCCAGGCCACCCACTATGGGGAAACTGTAGCTCGATTCCTCCTCCTATTTTAATTCGCATAGGTCCTTAAAAAAAACTCATAAGAAATTCTAAAAACTCTGCAGATTAGGTGACATGGTAGATAACTCACTAGACTTTCCCCTCTCCAATACAGCTTTAACGTAGCAGCCAGGGTCACCTATCTGGCTAAGGCTATGTGCCCACGTTGCGTTTTTACCTGTGTTTCCGCAGCGTTTTCATGCCAAAATGCATTAGTTTTGATTTCCAAGCAAAGTCTATGAGAAATAGGGATTTCTTGTGCGCACTTTGCTGTTCAAAACGCTGCTTTTAATTAGCATATTTTTGGGCAAAAACTCAGCGTTTAAAGAAGCAGCATGTCAATTGTTTTTGCCCTTTGAGCTGCGTTTTGATAACATTAGAGTCAATGAGAAGATGCAAAACGCACACACAATCAAAATCCCAGCGTTTTACATGCTTTTTGGATGCAGAAACAAGTGTTTTTGACCATTTAATTGGCTGCGTTTTTGACATTATATTAAAGGCATGATATGTCCCTTTACACGCACACACACAGTCCGACAATTAAAATTAAGAAAAACATTAATTTAACGTTATTTTATACATATATATTAACAAACATTTATCATTTTAATAAAATCAGCTATTTTGTTTATAATTATAATCTTGATATTTGTTATCAATTTTTTTCCATTTTTTAATAGTGTTTGAATGTTAAAACTTTATTTAGCAGTGTATTCGTCATCAAAACGCATCAGACTTTAAGCAATGAAAAAGCATGTAAAATGCAGTAAAAACACATGCGGATTTATAGCGTTTTTGAGATCAAAAGCAATTTTGGCAAAAACCATTTCTGCCAAAGGGTGCGTTTAGAACTGCAACTACCTCGACGCAACGTGGGCACACAGCCTAACAGTTACTCGGACGCTTCCTCTCTGTGCCAGTCATTGCACTGGCTGCCATATATCATAGGATCCAATTCAAACTGCTTGTTCTCACCCACAAAGCTTTCCACAGTGCAGCACCCCCCTACATCTCCACCGTTATCTCTCTATGCTCTTGCATCCACACTAATCTGAACCTCCCACTCCCGTCTCCAAATCTTATCCCGAGCTGCACCAATCCTCTGGAATGCTCTAACCCAAGAAACTAGGATGATCCACAACTTACACAGTTTCAGACGCTCCCTAAAAACACATCTTTTTGGGGTGGTATTGCCAAAGTAGATGGAAAATGTGTGGCACTTACCATAGGTAAAAATCTATGCTTTAGTCTTCAATCCATGAAAAAGTACAGGAGGTGCAGGAAAGGGGAGCAGGGAACACCAGGATACCTGGTGCCACATTTTTTTTATCTACTTTGGCGATATTACTTGACGTCTCCTTCATTATGTGCTGTGCCCCATAGTTTCACTGATCACAGGTGTTCGAATTAGTGTTTAAAGGGGAGCTCGTTCGAAATTAAGGTCGGTAGGGCTGGACTTATTCTTCTTTTTGTATATTGGATCTTTTTAGGGTGGCCTATCAAACTCCCTAATCAAAGTAATTTTATATAGCGCCCCTCCACTACTTCTCAGAACATCACTCTCCCTCAGATTCCACCGCACCCACATGTAGCCCTTATCTATCCCCATTTCTTCGTGACGGCTGGACCGTCGTTGTAAATAAGCACTTGTACCTTGTCCCCCCCACCTCACCCCAATGTAGATTGTAAGCTCTTACGAGCAGGGTTGTCTTTATTTTGCTTTAATTATTGGATCTTCTATAACTGTTACTTATGAATGTTTGTATATGAACCTGTGAATTGGAAACCGCTGTGGAATATGTTGGCGCTATAGAAATACACATTATTATTTGATAAGTATTTGAACACATCTTCATTTGTCCACAGGAATGGTCACACATTGTGTTTTTCTTATAACCTTTTTTATTTGCTGCTTACAATACTTTTTACCATTTTTACTTGCATTTTTTGCACTGTTATTGTAATAGGATAACCAGTGCCCTACTGCCCCCACTTTTACTTTGGTGTTGGATAGGGCGAAGTTTATGTATTTCTATTGTTTCTCCTTGTGTAGTACGGCCGGCTGCAACGGGGGTCATGGGTTCTGGGTTCCTTGGATAGAAGGGTAGGACTGGGCCATGGCAGGGCAGAGAGAGTTAAACAGGGAGGGACAGTCCCCAGGATAGGATGGGATAAAAGGGTTAGAAGCTGAGCAGGCCTGTAAAAAGTGAGAAGCTGTTCTAGTGCGAGGAACAAGAGAAAGAGTCCAGAAGAAGCAGAAGCGCAGCGTGGAGTCAGAACAGTGGAGGCAACAGGGTCTAAGGAAACGGAGGAAGTCCAAACCTCCACCATCCCCTGGTCCCTGCCTCAGAAGCAGAAGAAAAAGACAGAGAGAGAAGAACAAAGTAGCACAAAGGGCTGTATTTGCAGTGGGAATTAAGTCCAGGGGTGCTCCTACCTGAGGCATCATCTGCCGGTACCGGGGGGAAAGCAGTTTCGGCGGTAAGACAAGTAGTCTACCTGTCCGTTAGCCGAGTGTCCCACCACCATGCTGGGAGAGTGGGTCCGAAGAGGAAGGGTCAGTCACCCCACCATGGCCATCTCCGCAAGGCCGAGCCGGATGTTAGTACCGAAGTATTTGAAGGATGGTAATGTTGATGATGACTCTGTAATGAAGAAGTGGAAAATATCTGTCCAACTGCTCTACAGTAAAGCTTTGCAAGTTTTACCTAGTGGTCGCCTGTTTACTAATTGCATTGGGCACGAGGCCCATGAAAGTGAATGGGAGCTAGAGAAGCCGTCCGAAGATTCGGAGATACAGTAGACAGCAGGTACCACCTCCACACCACCACCGCATACCACCTACTCCACTCTACCCCCGTGTCAGTACTGTGCCGGGGTGGGTTGAGGACCTCTGCTAGGACCCTCACCCATGACTGCCCCTTAATGGCACGTTACATTATCACCTGCAATTTTCACCTATTTGCTTAAATAGGTGAAAAACTCTGAATAAAAGCCTGAAAGACTTGACATACTGCGTCTTCGCATAAACACAGCAGGGATCTAAATACATGCAAAAAAAAAAAAAAACACCATGAACTTGAGATTTCCAAAATCTCATTGATTATGCAGGTACTGTAAAACAGTGCATATCCTACGCAACAAATATAATATGTAAAAATATGCCACTTGTGAACATGTCCTAATAGTCAAAAACCCGTTAAATATTGGCACCACCTCTTGATTACCTTGATGGCTGATGCCCAAAACGCGCAGCACAATCTTTTCAAGCAAGTATCCTTCAAGAACATTTGAAGTGGCCACTTCAGTGATCAGAGGAGACATCTTGGTAGTGACGGCTTCTTCATTGCTTCAAGCTGAATAACATCAGTGTTAAAAATACATCGAAAGGGAGGTCTCTTCCAGCAGAGAATCTCACATTAAAATATTTCTTCCTGCCGGTATATTACTGCTATATTGACTTGATCTTCCCCTGCAAGTTTAACTTGTATGTCAACTAAGGCTGCTTTCACACCTCCGGTTTTTCCTGTGCGGCACAATCCGGCACTTTGCAGAAAAAACGCAACCGTTTTATTTTGCTGCCGGTTGCGGGTTTTTTTGCATAGACTAACATTAGTGCCGCATTGTGCCGCATGGGCTTGCGTTCCATCCGTTTTTTTCCGGCAGATTTAGCCGATGCGGCGGCCGGATGGAACGTTGCCTGGCACGTTTTTTTGTGCGGCAAAAAAAAACCGCATTGCGACGCATCCGGCCGATGCGGCGCATTTTCCTATGCATGCCTATGGACGCCGGATGCGGCGCGATGCGGCAAAAACCGCATCCGGCCGCCGCATGCGGTTTTTGCCTCTGCGCATGCTCAGTAGCCTGCCGCAAGCGGCAAAAACCGGATGGGCCGCATGTAAAAAACTTATGCAAAGGATGCGGTGTTTTCGCCGCATCCGTTGCATAGGTTTCACAGCCGGATTGAGCCACACTGCTCAAACCGGATGTGTGAAAGCAGCCTAACTTGGCTTGATTCAGTGATATAAGTAATGATGGCGCTTGCCCTTGATTGTGGGCAGGAAAATCCAGTCACTGAAACAAAAGTGACCTGTCAATCACTGGCAGAAGATAGGGTGGTTGGCAAAGCATAAGGAAGAGAAGCAGCAGAGCTGTCCACTTGCAGCTCATTTGGCATAACTATTCAGTAATAAATTTGTCTAAAACATAAACCGATTTCGAAAGTAAAGCTATGGATGTAATCAGCATCACCCAAATCCAGATTGCATTAGTTTAATGTTGAAAAACCTAGTGACAAGTTCCCTCCGCTTTATACTACTAGTTTGGACTGACAAACTCACTATAGGAGAAAAGACCATAGCCTTGTACAAACAAGAAAAACGATAAAAAAAAGGTAGATGGCTAAGGCATTGATTGTTCCTAGAGATACAGTTGGTAGTGAAGTTTACAAGTTCATAAAGGAATACTGGCTGCAATACCTGCAGGTGGCAGAAATAGGGAGCTGTAACCAGATTCCTGAGGAGGCAGGGGTTCAAAAACCTTTTTGGTGAATGCAATAGACCTGCAGCAAGATGTGGAGGTAGCAGACACTGAGGTTTCCGTTGGTACAGTAAAGGGTGCTTTACATGCTGCGACATCGCTAACGATATATCGTCGGGGTCACGGTGTTTGTGACGCACATCTGGCGTCGTTAGCGACGTCGCAGCGTGTGACCGGCTGGAGCGACCTAAAATGATTGCAAAAAAGCCAAAAATCGTTTGTTTTGGAGAGGTCGTTTAATAACAAAAAATCGTTGTCTGGTCACTAGCGATGTTGTTCCTCGTTCCTGCGGCATCACACATCGCTATGTGTGACACCGCAGGAGTGACGAACATCATCTTGCCTCCATCCCGCCGGCAATGAGAAAGGAAGGAAGGAGGTGGGCGGGATGTTCGGCCCGCTCATCTCCGCCCCTTCGCTTCTTTTAGCCGGTCGCTTAGTGGTGCCGCGGTGACGGCGCTATGACGCCGAACGCACCTCCCCCTTGAAGGAGGGATTGTTCGGCGGTCACAGCGACGTCGCTGACAAGGTATGTGCGTGTGACGCTGCCGTAGCGATAATGTTCGCTACGTCAGCGATCACCACATATTGCACGCACGACGGGGGCGGGTGCTATTGTGCACGACATCGCTAGGTATGGCTAGCGATGTCGTAGCGTGTAAAGCACCCTTAAGGTGCTTACTAAACACTGAAGGTCTCCATGCCCAAACTAAAACACCTCACTTCTAATGACTCAAAACCATATAAATAAGCTGAAGAGGTTTGTTATCCTGTTCACTGAAGTACTTAAACAAAACAAACTTTTTGTGCCTATGCATCAGTGCTAAGTCTTGAGGAGAAAGAATGAGGCATATGCTGGAAAGAATAGTCTGCCTACAGTGAAGCATGGTGGTGGCTCAGTTATGTCTACAGCGACGCATGGTGATGGTTTGGTGATGCCTATAGTGAAACAAGATAGTGGCTTGGTGATGCTTACAGTTCAGCATGGCAGTTGCTTGGTGATGCCTACTGTCAAACATAATCGTGGCTCAGCGATGCCTACAATGAAGCATGGCGGTGGCTAGCTGGTGCGTACAGTGACGTATGTCAGTGGTTTGGTGATGCCTACAGTCAAACATAATGGTGGATCAGTGAAGCAGGGTGGTTGCTCTTTGATGCCAACAGTGAAATATGATAGTGGCTCAGCGATGCCTACAGTGAAGCATGGTGGATTGCAGATACCTACAGTGAAGCATGGCAGTGGCTTGTTGCTGCCTACAGTGAAACATGGTGGTGGCTCGGTGATGCCAACAGTGAAATATGATAGTGGCTCGGCAATGTCTACAGTGAAGCATAATGGTGGCTTGCTGCTGCATACAGTGAAGCATGGCAGTGTCTCGGTGATGCCTACAGTGAAACATGATAGTAGATTGGTGATGCCTACAGTGAAACATGATAGTGGTCCAGTAATGCCTACAGTGAAACATGATAGTGGCTCGGTGTTACCCACAGTAAAGCATGGCGGTGGCTCGATGTTGCCTACAGTGAAGCATAGTGGTGGCTTGCTGATGCCTACAGTGTACCATGGCAGTGGCTTGGTGATGCCTACAGTCAAGCTTGATGGTAGCTCAGTGAAATCTACAATAAAGCATGAATGTTGCTTGGTGATGCCTTCAGTGACTGATGGCGGTGGCTTAGTGATGTACTTAGCCTTCATTGCTTCCTTTGACTCTGAGAACTTGCAGTATGTGGAGGGCAAGATAGATTGAATCATCAGGGGATCGTATGAGAAAATGTCATGACTTCTGGGAGGAAGCTGGAGCTTGGGTGTTATTGGATCTTCCAACTGGACAATATCGTAATCCTGAGTATATCTCCTAAATCCATCAAAGTTTGGCTTCAGGAGAACTTCAGGGAGGTTCCGTAGTTGCTGTTACAGTCACCTTACTTGAAACCCATAGAAAATCCTTAGTAGGATATGATGAAGGCAGCTGCAGCACACTGACCTTGAGGCCATTGCACATGAGGAATGGGTTAAGAAGCTGATGTCCTCTTCTTTGCAGCAGGTCATAACAGCCAGGTGTTACGAGTTGTGTTGAGCTATTTACATTGTTCTTCATTGATGGGTTTATTATTTTAGAGCTTGTACATTTTGTAAATCTTATGTAGTTCTTTACTTTTTTTTTTTTTTTTCGTCTAAAGCAATGTAAAAAAAAAAAACCTGCGGCCTAAAAAAGAACAGCACAAAAGATGACTCAAAATGGAGAACTAGTAGGTCAGTGTTGTACAATAAGCCATTGATTTCACTCCTGTTATGAGGTGACCTTTTATCTCTTCGCTTTTGTGAGGGTGTGAAGCAGCGCACTCGTCTCCGCAGTCTCCATGTGCCCCTCGTCTTTGTCTCTGACTGAATTTCTTTTTTAAATATTTATGACGCCTCTCCTTCCTCCTCTCTATGAAGATGTACAGCGTGTTCCAGATACCAAATGTAGGCCGGCAATTTATTTTTTTCTTTAGCCACAAAACAAGCTGCTCTTCTCCTGCCATACTCTTGTATATAACAGATTCTCAGGCGGGCGCGTAGCGTTCTGAAGTCTTTAGAAATTGTTTAGGTAAACGGAGAAGTTGGCAGGAGCGCGGTCTCTGCTAAACAGGTGTAGAACCCTTAATTTGCCATCCAGTTGCATTGCTATAGTTAGTCTTTGTTGTCTTAGTGTGGGTACTGTTATTTTGCTGGCAGTGGTGTATGTTCCACCGAGGAGGATGATGATTCAGCTAGGTGGTCCTTAGTGAGTAGAGCCTTGGCCACGTTGGCTGAATCCTATATTTTAAAGGGAACTTGTCACCAGATTTGGGGCCTATAAGCTGCTGCCACCACCAGTGGGCTCTTATATACAGCATTCTAAAATACTGTATAAAAGAGCCCAGGCCGCTGTGTAGAACAGAAAATACACTTTATAATACTCACCTAAGGGGCGGTGCGGTGCAGACTGGTCGGATGGGTGTCTCCGCTCGCAGAGTCTAGCGCCTCCTCATTCAGCCATCTTTGTCCTCCTTCTCCTGAAGCCTGGGTGCATGACGCGTCCTACGTCATCCACACTAGCCGGCATTGAGGTCCTGCGCAGGCGCACTACATTACCCTGAGAAAGACAGATCAAAGTATTGTTTTGCACCTGCGCAGGACCTCAATGCCGGATAGTGTGGATGATGTAGGATGCGTCATGCACCCAGGCTTCAGGAGAAGGAGGACAATGATGGCTGAAAGAGGAGGCACCAGACTCTGAGAACAGAGACACCCATCCGACAAGTCTGCACCGCACCGCCCCTTAGGTGAGTATTATAAAGTGATTTTTCTGTTCTACACAGCGGCCTGGGCTCTGATATACAGTATGTTAGAATGCTGTATGTATAACGTAAAAATCACTTTATAATCACCTAAGGGGTGGTGCGGTGCAGACTGGTCGGATGGGTGTCTTCGTTCTCAGAGTCTGGCGCCTCCTCTTTCAGCCATCTTAGTCTTCCTTCTTCTGAAGTCTGGGTTCATGACGTGTCCTACGTCATCCTCACTAGCCAGTATTGAGGTCCCGCACAGGCGCACTACAATACTTTGATCTGTCCTTCTCAGGGTACCGGAGAACGGAGACACCCATCTGACCAGTCTGCACTGCACCGCACCTTAGGTGAGTATTATAAAGTGATTTTTTTACGTCATATGGCGCGGCCTGGGCACTTAAATACAGGATGTGAGAATGCTGTATATAAGGGCTCACTGGTGGAAGCTGCAGCTTATAGTCACCAAATCTGGTGACCGGTTCACTTTAATCAGTGATGAGCAATGTTCCTTCTATCAATATGGTCACAGGAGTGGTTGTTTTTAACAAGAATTTTGATGCAGATTCTGCTCCAAAATCCATATCAAATACTCCTTGAATAAACTTCCTGTAGAAGTGTCTTTTTTTATGTGGATTTTGGAGCAGAATCTGCTTCAAAATCTTCTAGACTTTGGAGTTCGCAAGCCCATTCACTGAGGAAAAGGTTGTTATGGGTTTGTTTTAACATCCCTTGGGTCTAGGGCAAAGTAGGAGCATTCTCGTTAAGTAATCCCTGCAAAAGTGAGTGTTCCAGTGAGTGGGCATTACAGGGAGGGTCGGGTGAGTTTCCAGGTGAGACTGGTGGGCAGATCTTAATCGTCTTTTTACTCCTAGTACAAATTGTAGTAGGTAAATATGGTTCATAGTACCATTCATGGTGGTACTTATTGGGGTTAATGACACAATTCCTGAAGGTTTAGGGCAGTAAAAGAAGTAATGTCTGAATCCCCAGTGCTCTAATTCCATTATCTTTGGAAGTCTTGGTGATTTAGGGCAATACGGAGTCTGTTTCAGAGCACAGGTCGTTAAATCATTATTTTGGCACCGATGAAGAACCTTCCTCATAGTCCTTGGTTGGTAGAAGAGAGACCTTCTATTGGAGATGTTCTTCACAGTGAAGATTCCGGTTGAGAAGAGGTTTACGTAGAGTTCATCCATTGTTCCCTATTTATAGACTTTGCCTCTGGAATAAGAAGGCATGTGGTGATAAGGATAGCATGTAGGTAAACTCGTCCCTGGCAGTGTAGAAACCAGATTAATTTTAGAAAGCTCCAGATAAGAACCGCACTCAACATGAACTAAGGGTCAACAAGATATCACAATGAGGCTCTTGTCACTTCTCTTGTCATGTGTGAGGTTAGCCAAAGGCTTCAAATGCGTTAACACTGGATGATAATGAGGAACAAGCGTTCCTAGGACTCATGTTCCAAATATAGGCTACAAATTACCAAGGAATAAATAAAATTTGTTCGTCAGGTGAAATTATTGTTAAGCCAACTTAAAGGGAACCTGTCACGAGTTTTTAATAATAAAATCAAAAGCCACCACCTTCAACTGGTCTTGTGCCACAGTCTATCAGTCTCTATATAAGCTCTAATTCAGTCTTTATATCTCAAATAATTACTTTTATAAGCCTACGGCACCATATGCAGATCAGCTATCAACCGGAACGGGTCCAACTCTTATACAGTAAGCGTTCAGGTGCACTTAGTTCTGCTAAGGGCAGAGCAAAGTCCTCTGATGCTCCAGCGCCAACTTAAAGGGGTATTCCCATCTCCAAGATCCTATCCCAATATGTAGTAGGTGTAATAATAAGAATATTAGCAAATACCTCCAATTAGAAATGTAGTATAGTTCCCCTGATTAGCTAATCTCTTACCTCATATGCATGGCATTGCAGTAGTTTAGGTATTCATGGTGGTTGTTCATCTGTGGGTGACGTACATCATCCACATCAATCAAGACAGGAGGACGCTGATTCTGCCAACAGAGGATGCGCAGATCACAGACCACCAAAGCCCATCGGACTGAACCGTACTGTTTAGCAGTCAGCCGTGGAGACTTTTATAAAAGGTATTTTTTGGGACATACAGGGTCAGTTAGTGACTTTTGATCAAATTGATGGGCTGCAGTAATAGAGAAGTTAAAGGTAATGTCTTTAATTAATATTTGGAAAAACAGGTAACAGGTTCTATTGAAAAATCAATACTCTCAGCAGCACATCACTTTTTGTAAACAAAACGTGCTGCCAAGGACAATGGTATTCTATGCGCACTGAGTGATTGTATTAACGATTGTTCTGTATGGAAGCGCGGTGGACCTGTCTGAACACGGTAGTAAACGACCGCCGATCATTGGTTGTTTAGCATCCTCAGTTGGTCAGTGTAAGGCTATGTGCCCACGCTACGGAAAATGCGCGGAATTTGCCGCGAATTTTTCTCGGAAATTCCACGGATTTTTCAACAATCTGCAGCACAGCTACTCCCCAGCCATTTCTATGGCATTTGGGAACTGCTGTGCCCACGCTGCGTTTTTTTTCCGCAGCAGAAATAATGCGGATTTCCCTGCGGAAAAATCAGCAGCATGGGAATTATTCCTGTGGACTTCTCCGCAGGGTCCCATACTTACCTGCCTTGATAGGAGACGACGATGTCACTTTCTCCGTCCGGTGCACAGGAACGCAGTCAATCCAGGTACAGGAAGGAAGAAGTGGGCGGGGCCTGCACGAGCTCCGATCATGTGACAGTCGGAGCTAGTGCAGGCCCACCCACCTTCTCCAGCACAGTGCACCAGACGCTGACAGAGTGACCCGGCCGCCGGAAAGCGAGGTGCTGCATGATGGAGGTAAGTAATATGAACGTCCCGATCGCTGCAGAACTTGTTCTGCATTGAGGATGTAGTGCCGAAGCCATGGTACTGTATCCTCAATGCAGAATGCCCGCACCATATCCGCAGGACATTCTGAAATACAATCGCAGCATGGAAACAGACAGACGTTTTGCTGCAGTTTTCTGTGAGCACCTGCAGAATGTCCTGCAGATATTACCGCAGGACACTGTCCCCGTGGGCACATAGCCTAAATGAACGTTTTTTAACTTAAAAACGGATCCAGTGCAAATGCATTTTCACTTCAATGCATTTGCAATGGACTCGCGTCAACATGAGTTCACATGCGTTTGCGTGCGTTATAGTGAGGATCCAGCGAGTTGCAGTTTTTTAACTTTTTTCAAAAACGCTACTTGTAGCGTTTTCGAGCTGCGTCCAAATAATGTTTTTCACTGGATGCTGACTATACTGCATGCAAAACGCATGTGAACGCTGGCATGCTGATAGACAGGATCCTGCTTGCTCTACTGAGCATGCCCAGAAACCAGCCTGGCATGATCAGTTTCTCTCTCCCCCTCCCTCTCTCCCCCCTCCCTCTCTCCCCCCTCCCTCTCTCCCCCCCCCTCTCTCTCCCCACCCCTCTCTCTCCTCTCTCTCTCCCCCGCATGAGAGCGGCGGACGCTCGTAACCAAGGTAAATATCGGGTAACCAAGCAAAGCGCTTCGCTTAGTTACCCGATGTTTACCTTGGTTACGTGTGCAGGGAGCAGGCAGCCCGGCTCCTAGCAGCTGCGGACGCTCGTAACCCAGGTAAATATCGGGTATCCAAGCAAAGCACTTTGCTTAAGTTACCCGATGTTTACCTTGGTTACCAGCGTCCGCAGCTGTCAGATGCCGGCTGTCAGTCTATCATGTTCAGTTCCCCTCACTCCCGATCACATGACTCCAATGCCCGCCCATAAACTTCAAGTGACAGGATCCTGCAAAATAACACAAACGTTTGCATGCGTTTTTCTTTGTAAAAACAGGATCCACTTTTACAGCAAAAAAACGTTCATGACACATGTTAAAAAAAACGTAGTGTGAAAGCAGCCTTAATTGAGCTTTAGTGTCCCAGCCCCAAATCAAAGCATCCTGAAGAGTTTACTTCCTAATTGTGTGCCTCTGTAGGGGAGTGGTTACATAGTTACATAGTTACTTAGGTTGAAAAAAGACCTAGGTCCATCTAGTTCAACCTTCCTCCACCAGTTCTACATTTAGTCACTAAGTCATTTATAACCAACAATGTTTTGTGTACTGAGGAAATCATCCAGCCCTTTTTTAAAAGCTGTTATAGTATCTGCCATTACTACCTCTTGTGGTAGGGCATTCCACAGTCTGACCGCTCTAACTGTAAAGAACCCTTTCCTATTTAGGTTTCGGAATCGCTTTTCTTCCACTCGCAGTGAGTGCCCCCTAGTCCTTAGTACTGTCTTTGGAAGGAATAAGTCATGTGCCAGTCCTTTATATTGACCACACATGTATTTATACATATAAATGAGATCTCCTCTGAGACGTCTTTTTTCTAAGCTAAACATATCTAACTTTTTCAACCGGTCATCATATGGGCGGCCTCCATTCCTTGTAATAGTCTAGTTGCCCGCCTTTGAACTGACTCTAACTTCTGAATGTCCTTTTTAAAATGTGGAGCCCAAAACTGGATCCCGTATTCCAGATGTGGCCTTACAAGTGATTTATAGAGGGGTAACAATACGTTGGGATCCCGGGATCTAATCTCTCTTTTTATACACCCTAAAATCTTGTTTGCTTTAGCAGCTGCTGCTTGACATTGAGTGCTGCTGCTCAGCTTATTTGTAATGAGAATACCCAAGTCCTTCTCCTGTTCTGTAGTCCCGAGTTTACTTCCATTTAATGTATATGCAGCTATAGGATTACTCCGTCCTAGGTGCATTACTTTACATTTATCAACATTAAATCTCATTTGCCAAGTATCTGCCCATTCTGACATCTTATCCAGATCTTTTTGTAATATTGTACTATCAAGGTCAGTTTTTAATATCCTACATAGTTTGGTGTCATCGGCAAAGACTGACACTGTACTATCAATCCCATCCACAAGGTCATTAATAAAGAGAGTAAAAAGAATCGGTCCAAGCACAGATCCCTGCGGCACCCCACTGCTGAGTACAGCCCATTTAGAGAATGTACCATTTATGACTACTCTTTGTTTCCTATCTTTTAGCCAATTCCTTACCCAGTTGCATATTGTGTCCCCCAGTCCTTGCTTCTGGAGCTTTAGTATAAGGCTATTATGTGGTACAGTATCAAATGCCTTTGCAAAGTCCAAATAAATCACATCAGCTGCATTACCAATATCCAGGTTTGAACTTACCCCCTCATAGAACCCCAACAGGTTGGTTAGACACGACTTATCTTTCATGAATCCATGCTGTTTGTCAGTTATCATATTATTTTCTGCAATATATTTTTGCATGTCATCCCTTAAAATGCCCTCAAAAACTTTGCATACTACTGATGTCAGGCTTACTGGACGGTAGTTGCCTGGATCTACCCTCTTACCTTTCTTAAATATCGGTACCACATCAGCAATCCTCCAATCCTGAGGCACCAACCCTGTTACAAGTGAGTCTAAAAAGATGAGATACAGCGGTCTGTCGATTACGGAGCTCAATTCCCTCAATATTCGTGGATGAATGCCATCTGGCCCTGGGGATTTGTCAATGTTTAATTTACTCAGACGTAGGCGTACTTCATCTTGTGTTAAATTAATTATATCGGGTGGTGGACTTTGATTTTTCACTTGTTGAATGATCCCTGGTACAGTCAGTTCCTTGGTGAAAACAGATGAGAAATGCCTATTTAATATCTCAGTCTTTTGTTTGTCCTCTATAACTAACTTGTTATTATATTTTAAGGGGCCGATACTATCCTTTGTTTTCCTTTTGGCATTAATGTATTTATAAAAGATTTTGGGATTTATTTTAATGTCATTGGCGATTTTTGTTTCAGTAGCTAATTTTGCTTGTTTGATTTCTTTTTTACATTTCCTATTGATATCTTTATACTCCTGCAATGCTATTTCTGTATTCTCAGCCTTTAAGATTTTAAATGCCCTTTGTTTTTGTTTTATTATACTTTGTACAGTCTTATTTATCCATAGTGGTTTCTTTTTATTCCTGGACATTTTATTACCACTGGGTATACGTTTTTTACAGGACTCTAGTAGTATATCCTTAAACTTACCCCATTTATGTTCGGTATCCCCAGTTACCATGACTTTGTCCCAATCTACACATTTAAGCTCTTCCCTTAATTTGTTGAAATCAGCTTTCCTAAAATTCCAGGTTTTAGCATTCCCCCTTTGAAATGTTCTATTGAATATTATGTTGAAGCTTACCATATTATGATCGCTGGTGCCCAAGTGCTCCCGGACCTGTAGATCTGAAATGGTATCCGGTCTATTGACAGGACCAGATCTAGCAAATTATCTCCCCTGGTCGGTTCACCTACCATCTGAGAGAGGAAATGGTCTTGAATGGTAGATAAGAACTTACAGCTTTTAGCAGAACCAGAAGATTATATGTCCCACTGAATGTCTGGATAGTTGAAATCCCCCATAATAAGAACCCGATTATTATTATTAGCTGCCTTTTCAATTTGTTCCAGCATTTCACCCTCTATTTGTTCAGGTATGTTAGGAGGCTTATAGCAAACTCCAATTAGCATTTTTCCATTATTCCCCTCCCCATGAACATTTACCCATACTGACTCTACATTGTTGCTGTTCCCCTCAATGTCATCATACAACACAGGTTTTAGGTTAGATTTAATAAATATACACACCCCACCACCTTTTTGGCCTTTCCTGTCCTTCCTAAATGTACTATAACCCTGTATGTTTGTCACCCAGTCATGGCTTTCATCCAGCCAGGTTTCCGTAATGCCCACCACATCATAATCCATGGTTAACATAAGAGTCTCCAATTCATTCATTTTGTTTGCAAGACTTCTTGCATTTGCCAGTAGACATTTAATCCTATTAACACCTTTATTACTCCTAGCCTCCCTACGTTCCTTGTATGTCCCATCCCCCCCTAATCCTTCATTGACCCCTACTGTCTCCCTGTCTCTATCTGCTCTATCTATCCCCTTATTTGCTCCACTACCCTCCCTCCCCCCCGATCCTAGTTTAAAAGCTCCTCCATCCGTCTGACCATTTTCTCCCCCAGCACAGCTGCACCTTCCCCATTGAGGTGCAGCCCGTCCCTACTGTAGAGCCTGTAGCCGACTGAGAAGTCGGCCCAGTTCTCCATGAACCCGAACCCTTCCTTCCTGCACCAATTTCTAAGCCACATATTTATCTCCCTAAGCTCCCGCTGTCTTTCTAGTGACGCTCGTGGCACCGGTAGTATTTCTGAAAACACCACCTTGGAGGTCCTGGACTTCAGCTTCTCTCCTAGTTCCCTGTAATCATTTTTAAGGACCTTCTACCTGCCTCTAACTTTGTCATTAGTACCAATGTGCACCATGACCGCTGGGTTTTCCCCAGCCCCACCCAGCAATCTGTCTATCCGATCCACAATATGCCGAACCCGAGCACCCGGCAGACAACACACTGTTCGGCATTCACGGTCTCGGCGACAGATGACCCTGTCTGTCCGCCTAATTATAGAGTCCCCTACCACCAACATCTGTCTGGGCTTTGCTGCACTCCTATTTCCCTCCTTCCTACAGCAGTTGTTTTCCTGGTTGCTAGGAGCAACATCCTGCTGTAGTGACCCTAGTCCAGGCCCTTCATTCCTAATATCAGCCAAACAGGCATATTTACTAGGTTGTGCCAGGTCAGGACTAGGCTCCCTGACACTTTTCCCCCTACCTCTTCTTCTAACTGTTACCCAGCTACCTACCTCTGGGTCCTGATCTTCCCCACCTCCACCCTCCTCCATATCACTGGCCCCAGCCAGAGAAAGCTCAGTGAGCTCTAAACTCCTCTCCAGGTTTGCAATGCCCCTGAGTGTTGCAAGCTGCTTGTTTAGATCAGTTACCTTGGCTTCCAAACACGCAACATGCTTGCATCGAGTGCAGACATAGTCACCCTCGAACGGCTGCTCAAGGCATGCATACATCTGACAAGATACACACCTGGTAGCATTGTCCATGGAGCACCTATCAAATGGGGATCAACAGTAAAGTAGAAAAACAAAGAGAAAAAAACCCAATGGGAAACGTCTAAGGATAAATTCAAACTATGTTCTTGTGTCAAACTATGTAATTGTGTTGAAACTATGCACTTATCTTAAATTCAGCACTTTACTTCAGTTCAGCACCTCGCTTGCTCAGTACCTCGCTCGCACTGGCTGGTTTATATAGATGTACAGAAGCTGCTAGAAGCTTCTAGAAACAGGTGTGACTAATCCTACTAATTAAATCACAAGACTACCTTTTTTTTTTATTTTATTTTTTTTTTCCCTTGTCACAGAATCACAAACAGACACACAATTCCCTAATGAAATTCAACAATTACAGTTATCATTACTATGTAATTGTGTTGAAACTATGCACTTATCTTAAATTCAGCACTTTACTTCAGTTCAGCACCTCGCTCGCTCAGTACCTCGCTCGCACTGGCTGGTTTATATAGATGTACAGAAGCTGCTAGAAGCTTCTAGAAACAGGTGTGACTAATCCTACTAATTAAATCACAAGACTACCTTTTTTTTTTATTTATTTTTTTTTTTTCCCTTGTCACAGAATCACAAACAGACACACAATTCCCTAATGAAATTCAACAATTACAGTTATCATTACTATGTAATTGTGTTGAAACTATGCACTTATCTTAAATTCAGCACTTTACTTCAGTTCAGCACCTCGCTCGCTCAGTACCTCGCTCGCACTGGCTGGTTTATATAGATGTACAGAAGCTGCTAGAAGCTTCTAGAAACAGGTGTGACTAATCCTACTAATTAAATCACAAGACTACCTTTTTTTTTTATTTTTTTTTTTTTTTTTTCCCTTTTCACAGAATCACAAACAGACACACAATTCCCTAATGAAATTCAACAATTACAGTGGTGGGACAGAAAAGCTGTAACATCAGGAAAAAAATCCTGTTCATGTCATTATCTACCTGTTCAGCCTTCAGTATCCTCAGGGGATAAAATCCAGGAACCTTTTTCTTTTGTTATCACCCCCATCCAGGAACCTTTTCTTTTGTTATCATCCCCATCCAAGAACCTTTTCTTTTGTCATCTCCTCCATCCAGGAACCTTTTTCATTTAGTAATCATTCCCATCCAGAAACCTTTTCTTTTGTAATCACTCCCATCCAGGAACCTTTTCTTTTGTTATCACCCCTTTACCAATATTTGAAGATTTGAACATGTAGGTATAGCCTCTTTGTGATTTGTATGAACGCTGCATTTTCACAACCATTATTTTTAGGAATTGTGCCACTATGAGACCACAAAAATAAAATATTTATGCATTTTTACAAAAAGTGCCTCCCATGTAATTTATGTATCAATCATTGGAAATGCCTGGGTACTGTTTTTTCACAATGTCTTAAGGATTGGGTTGCAATATGATCTTTTATTATTATTATTATTATTATTATTATTTAGGTTTCTTTTCTGTTCATCAAAAGTGTAAAAAATTATCGAAAGGTTTTAAGAATGGATTTGTTTTTTTATCCAGCAAAGGACCCTTTTCTACAGATTTAATGGAAGTTTATAAAAATGAAAGTAATTATAATGTATAATTTATATATAATTTAACAACTGCATTTTAATTAATAGGCCAGGGGATAACTGTATTCTATTCCTTGCAAATGGAAAGTCGTATGTTAATCTTAACGGAAAAGAGTTGCTCTGATCAGAACGCAGCTTTTTCCATCACGTGCATTAGCAGTTTTAATATGGAAAATAGTAACTGGTACTTCATTAAATGAGGAGTCTATCTTAGAAAAAGAAATTGGATCGGACCTAGGAACTTGGATTAAATTAACGGAAAAACGCTTAGTGATCAGTGTGAAGAGGATTACTGGCCTTGGCTGCACAGTGGGCTTTGAAGTTGCGCGTTGGTCAAAGATTTATTTTTCCATCCACCAGCTGGTTTATTTTGGCATCGAATCTTTTCCTGAAGACGTGGATGTTTGTGGGCTTTATTAGAAATTGTTGGTGGCATTTGAGATTGTTTCCTAATGTGCCCATTGACTGCGTGCCAGTGGTAGGCGCTCTTCCTACACGCATGTATTTGTTTTGTTTGTATCATCAAATGGTTATTACAGTTTTGCAACCATTTTTTTTATTATTGTTACATGCATAACATGAGATAAAAAAAAAACAACTTTGAATATTCTTGTTAAAAAATAATACAGTGCTGGCCAAAAGTATTGGCACCCCTGCAATTCCGTCAGATAATACTCAGTTTCTTCTTGAAAATTATTGCAATCACAAATTCTTTGTTATTCTTATCTTCATTTATTTTGCTTGCAATGAAAAAACACAAAAGAGAATGAAACAAAAATCAAATCATTGATCATTTCACACAAAACTCCAAAAAATGGGCCAGACAAAAGTATTGGCACCCTTAGCCTAATACTTGGTTGCACAACCTTTAGCCAAAATAACTGCGAACAACCGCTTCCGGTAACCATCAATGAGTTTCTTACAATGCTCTGCTGGAATTTTTGACCATTCTTCTTTGGCAAACTGCTCCAGGTCCCTGAGATTTGAAGGGTGGCTTCTCCAAACTGCCATTTTGAAATCTCTCCACAGGTGTTCTATGGGATTCAGGTCTGGACTCATTGCTGGCCACTTTAGTAGTCTCCAGTGCTTTCTATCAAACCATTTTCTAGTGCTTTTTGAAGTGTGTTTTGGGTCATTGTCCTGCTGGAAGATCCATGGCCTCTGAGGGAGACCCAGCTTTCTCACACTGGGCCCTACATTAGGCTGCAAAATGTGTTGGTAGTCTTCAGACTTCATAATGCCATGCACACGGTCAAGCAGTCCAGTGCCAGAGGCAGCAAAGCAACCCCAAAACATCAGGGAACCTCCGCCATGTTTGACTGTAGGGACCATGTTCTTTTCTTTGAATGCCTCTTTATTTTTTTTTTCCTGTAAACTCTATGTTGATGGCTTTTCCCAAAAAGCTCTACTATTGTCTCATCTGACCAGAGAAAATTCTTCCAAAACGTTTTAGGCTTTCTCAGGTACGTTTTGGCAAACTTCAGCCTGGCTTTTTTATGTCTCGGGGTAAGAAGTGGGGTCTTCCTGGGTATCCTACCATACAGTCCCTTTTCATTCAGACACCGACGGATAGTACGGGTTGACACTGTTGTACCCTCGGACTGCAGGGCAGCTTGAACTTGTTTGGATGTTAGTCGAGGTTCTTTATCCACCATCCGCACAATCTTGCGTTGAAATCTCTCGTCAAATTTTCTTTTCCTTCCACATCTAGGGAGTTTAGCTACAGTGCCATGGGCTTTAAACTTCTTGATGACACTGCGCACCGTAGACACAGGAACTTTCAGGTCTTTGGAGATGGATTTGTAGCCTTGAGATTGCTCATGCTTCCTCACAATTTGGATTCTCAAGTCCTCAGACAGTTCTTTGAGCATGGAGAAAAGAAAGAAGACCAATGTGGTGCACACAAGGACACAGGACAGAGGTTGAGTCAACTTTAATCCATGTCACCTGGCTGCAAGTGTGATTTAGTTATTGCCAACACCTGTTAGGTGCAACAGGTAAGTTACAGGTGCTGTTAATTACACAAATTAGAGAAGCTTCACATG
Source organism: Anomaloglossus baeobatrachus (assembly GCF_048569485.1). NCBI lineage: Eukaryota > Metazoa > Chordata > Amphibia > Anura > Aromobatidae > Anomaloglossus > Anomaloglossus baeobatrachus. The sequence continues at coordinate 634,981,840 of NC_134355.1, forward strand.
ATTTTTCAAACAGTGCCAATACTTTTGTCCACCTCCTTTTTTATGTTTGGTGTGGAATTATATCCAATTTGGCATTATGACATTTTTTTTTATTTTTCATTGAAGACAAATTAAATGAAGATAATACCAAAGAATTTGTGATTTCAATCATTTTCGGGAAGAAACTGAGTATTATCTGACAGAATTGTAGGGGTGCCAATACTTTTGGCCAGCACTGTATACACGAAAATGGTGCAGTGAAAAAACAAGCCCTGTGCAACGTGATACTGCAGTGTTTTCCTTTGGTGCAAAGGGGCAGATGGAAGTATATCACATGACCGAAGGGTCAGACTACACACAGCTTGTTTGTAGTCTGTCACTATGGAAACATTTGCAACTTTACTTGGTTGGCATGAAGTCAGACTTTTTGCAATGATTTCAGTGTCACTTTGATTCTCACTTTGAGTTTGTGAAAGTTATTGGGAATTCGTCACCTGGTTTTTGCTATTGAATTGAGAGCAGCATAATATAAGGCAAGAGAACCTTAGTCCATGAATATGCTGTAGTTTCAATACAATCAGTGTCTTAGCAGCAGGAGGTTATCACTAGAGGATTAGTAAACCTTGTGCCATGCAATCCAACCCCTCCACCAAAACTGACTGACAGCTTTCTGCCTATGCACAGTGTACACACAAAGCTGCTAATCAATGGTATGAGCTCCGCATTCAGAGAGTTGCTAGATCTGTGGCAGATGTTACCAATTTTAATCAAAATTGTAGCTACCAATAAAGTAAAAATCAGTGGAATCATGGTTTCTGCCCCTTCATCATACTGATGACAGATTCATTTTAAAGCAACACTTCCAGAAGATTTCTTCTGCATGGTTTGGACAGCGGAAATGTGGAAGGGGACGCAGGCTGCGGATGAAAAGAGACTTGCTTAAGGAAGTATTTTTCTTCTGCTCACAGTAGAGCTTACTTGAAAATTGGCAAGTATTGTCGATGAGTGAACATTACGAAGCTTGAGTGCTCTTTACTTAAGTCGAGCACGTTGGACGCTCCAATGGGCTTGACTCAAATAACGAGTATGATAGAAGTCAATGATTAGGCAGTTCGGCTCTCCGCATGCAGCCCGCCATAAATAGAGCATTTCTGAAGCATTTTTACCTCCAGTCGGAGCAATTCAGAGTGCAAGCGGCTCTCATTGGGGTGCTTGCTCCCATCATTCACAAACGCGAGCCGTCGCTCTGTGTCACATGTTTAAGAAACAACATATACGAGCACCCGCGGTACTAGCCGAGCACCTTGATGCTCACTCATCATTAGTAATTATATGGTGGAGTCTAGTAACTGGGCCAGTTCTGATAAATAGAAATAAAAAGGTTTGTCCATTTTGGGCAAAAACAAAACAAGTTATCACCTATTTACAGGAAAGTTGATAACTTGTTAATCGGTGTGGGGTCCTACTGCTGGGACCAGAGCCATATTTGCCACGAGGCGCCCAAGGTCCGGTGCCTAGGGCAGCGCGCTGTGGGGGCGGCACTTTCTGGGAGCAAAATATATGTGTGTGTGTATATATATTTATATATATTTTGTTTTTTTTACATCCCCCTCCCCCTCCGTTAAAGTCTTTTCGGAGAGGGGGGGTGAGGCACACCTTCATTTATTTGTATCTGCATTATTAAGATGCGAATACAAATAAACTGCGGGTACAGGGAACTGATTGACCCCGGAAGTGCCAGCACCTGCACTTCCGTGGTTAGAGGTGCTCCGATTAGGTCCGTGCTCCATTCTGCAGCGTCCAGTACTGTGCAGATGTCATAGCAGGACGCGACAGTTGCCGGAGCCAGAAGAGGAGAAAAGAAATGCTCACTGGAGCAAGAGGAGGGTGGAAGACACCAGAAGCCAGGAGGAGGGTGATGGATACGGAGAAGGTAAGCGCTCACAGAGCTGAAGATTCATAGGCAGTGGGTGTTGCTAATGCTGCAGACTGGGCATGAGAGCCTCCCCTATGAGAGGCTAATGCTATAGACTAGGGATTGTGGAGGGACTAATGCTATAGACTGGGAATTGTGAGGGAGGGGAGACTAATGCTATAGACTGTGGATTGTGAGGGAGGGGAGACTAATGCTATAGACTGTGGATTGTGGGGGAGGGGAGACTAAAGCTATAGACTGGGGATTGTGGGGGAGGGGAGACTAATGCTATAGACTGGGTATTGTGGGGGAGGGGAGACTAATGCTATAGACTGAGGATTGTGGGGGAGGCGAGACTAATGCTATAGACTGGGGATTGTGGGGGAAGGGAGACTAATTCTATAGACTGGGGATTGTGGGGGAGAGGGAGACTAATTCTATAGACTGGGGATTGTGGGGGAAGGGAGACTAATACTATAGACTGGGGATTGTGGGGGAAGGGAGACTAATACTATAGACTGGGGATTGTGGGGGAGGGGAGACTAATACTATAGACTGGGGATTGTGGGGGAGGGGAGACTAATGCTATAGACTGGGGATTGTGCGAGAGGGGAGGCTAATGCTGTAGACGGGATTGTGGGGAAGGGGGAGACTAATGATATAGAATGGGGAATAACCTTGATTTGACGAAAAGTGCAGGTCCCAGCAGTCGGACCCCCACCAATTAGCAACTTAATATCTTTCCTGAGGATAGCTGATAACTTCTTTTACTGGACGCATCCTCTCCGTGTGCCAAAACACCCATCCTCAAGAGAACGTGCCACTCTGGATAATCATTAGGGAGTCCATCAAACGACTCTACTAAGCCTTCTAGCTAGGCGAGAACATTTTTGTAATTGGTGTCCATCTGACGGCACACAAAGTGCCTACCTGTCTGCATGCCACCATTGAGGCCTTAAGAGGACTGTTGTTTTGCTTTTTACGGATTTTTTGTTTCCCTACACATCGGTCTGTGGTCATAAACCAGCTGCGAGGAGTTGAGAAAAGACATGAGAGCTTGTTAGATCATCAGAATAAACTCGCTGATGGATTTTCAGTTAACTCGTTCTGCAGGCAGCAATAGGTAGTGGAGCGTAGAGGCTATACAATGCCAAACTGCAAATTTTTAATAGAAACCAAAGGCAAAAATTGTTAGCTCCTGTTACTTGCATTTAGGTAATAATAAAAAAATATCCCCCAGAGGTAGATAGCAGAGGATGAAATAACTTGTTCCTATTTTCTGTATATAGTGAAGGATAAAGAGGAGATGTGCGCCGTCCTGCGGGGAGTATTATCAGCACTTTATCGCCGCGGACAGTTTTTGAAATCCACGTAATAGGAACAGAGTCATTCTTTTGTTGCTATTTAAAGCCCCTCTCCGCTCGGCTGTAACTAAATATATAATTCAATAGAATTGGGATTTGAGTCCCCATTCCCGACGCGGTAACGAGACAAGCGTTCCTAAGCAACAGACCCACGTGTAGAAACACAGGGAAATAAAATAATCACGCTGTGTCAAAAAAGAGAGCAAAACAAGGCGAGGTATATAAATGGCCGCAGTGCAGAATCATTCCTCATACTCAGTGAGCTCCTCCGAGTGCACCTGTCACCGCGAATTCTCGTCTCTCCGTCCACCGGATACATAGACGTGCTGCCGGCCGCACGGATTTATCTACAGCTTCTGCCCGATCTCACTGGATAACGCATAGAAAGATCAAATACAGCATCAAGGTCCAAAATACCTACATCATTGTAGGAAAAATGCACCGGCAAGGAGACGTCCGCTCCCTACGTGGACAGTAGTATTAGAACACTAAACATGCACACTTAAGGATGTATAAATATGGACACCTAGGTCTGCGATGACCGAGATCTAGGTGTGTCTCCAGACTTGTGGCTCCTTTTTAAGTGAACCTATCAGAACCATGAGCAGTTCTGGGTGCATATTGCTAATCCCTGCCTAACCGTCCCTGCATCTAGTAACAAAAAGTATTTCTAAAGATCCTTTATGATATGCTAATGAGGCCTGGGACTAGTCGCAAGGGGCGTTATATCCCCAAACTAGTCCACCCCTTAGCATGTTAGCACACCCAAAGGGGCGTGCTAACATGCTATTCAATGCCCAGTGTCATCAACGGTGACGCACGTACCTGTGTCCGTTGTTACTGCCTTAGGTGCCGGGTTTAGGCTCAGTGCGCATGATCAGAAGTCCTTACACTTCCGGTCATGCGCAGTATGAAGCTGGGTGTATGCCTCCGGGCTTTAGAGAGGTCTATAGTGCGCATGAACGGAAGTGCCGGGGATTTCTGATCATGCACATTGACCCTAAGCCTGGCATCTGAGGCAGTGACAATGAACACAGGTACGCACGTCAATGCCAATGCCAAAGTCATTATCTCAGAAAATTAGAATAATTACCACAAAACACCTGCAAAGGCTTCCTAAGCGTTTAAAATGGCCCCTTAGTCTAGTTCAGTAGGCTCCACAATCATGGAGAAGACTGCTGACTTGGCAAATGTCCAGAAGGCAGTCATTGACACACTCCACAAGGAGGGTAAGCCACAAAAGGTCATTGCTAAAGAAACTGGCTGCTCACAGAGTGCTGTATCCAACCATTATTATTATTTTTTCAGTTGGTCTTATATAATCTAATTTTCTGAGATAATGACTTTTGGGTTTTCATTGGCTGTAAGCCATAATCATCAACATTAACAGAAATGAACACTGAAATAGATCCCTCTGTGTGTAATGACTCTATATAATATATAGGAATAGATCCCTTTGTGTGTAATGACTATATAATATATAGGAATAGATCACTGTGTGTAATGACTCTATATAATATATAGGAATAGATCCCACTGTGTGTAATGTCTCTATATAATATATAGGAATAGATCACTGTGTGTAATGCCTCTATATAATATATAGGAATAGATCCCTCTGTGTGTAATGACTCTATATAATATATAGGAATAGATCCCTCTGTGTGAAATGCCTCTATATAATATATAGGAATAGATCCCTCTGTGTGTAATGGCTCTATATAATATAAAGGAATAGATCCCTCTGTGTCTAATGACTATATAATATATAGGAATAGATCCCTCTGTGTGAAATGCATCTATATAATATATAGGAATAGATCCCTCTGTGTGTAATGGCTCTATATAATATAAAGGAATAGATCCCTCTGTGTCTAATGACTATATAATATATAGGAATAGATCCCTCTGTGTGTAATGCGTCTATATAATATATACAAACTAGCTGTAGTACCCGGGCGTTGCCTGGGATAGTAACTGTCTCTCTGTCTCTCTCCCAGTCTCTGTGTGTTGTTGTCCGTCTGTCTCTTTGTCCGTCTGTCTTTGTCCGTCTGTCTCTTTGTCCGTCTGTCTCTTTGTCCGTCTGTCTCTTTGTCCGTCTGTCTCTTTGTCCGTCTGTCTTTGTCCGTCTGTCTTTGTCCGTCTGTCTTTGTCCGTCTGTCTTTGTCCGTCTGTCTTTGTCCGTCTGTCTCTTTGTCCGTCTGTCTTTGTCCGTCTGTCTCTTTGTCCGTCTGTCTTTGTCCATCTGTCTGTTTGTCCGTCTGTCTGTCTGTTTGTCCGTCTGTCTGTCTGTTTGTCCGTCTGTCTGTTTGTCCGTCTGTCTGTCTGTTTGTCCGTCTGTCTGTTTGTCCGTCTGTCTGTTTGTCCGTCTGTCTCTTTGTCCGTCTGTCTCTTTGTCCGTCTGTCTCTTTGTCCGTCTGTCTCTTTGTCCGTCTGTCTCTTTGTCCGTCTGTCTGTTTGTCCGTCTGTCTGTTTGTCCGTCTGTCTGTCTGTTTGTCCGTCTGTCTGTCTGTTTGTCCGTCTGTCTGTCTCTTTGTCCGTCTGTCTCTTTGTCCGTCTGTCTCTTTGTCCGTCTGTCTCTGTCTGTCTTTTCTGTTTTTGTAAGGGCCCAAGAAGTCTGCTATGTAAGGAGCAAACTAAAAAAAAACCAAAGATGTGTAATATCAATTATTACAGAAGATGTGAGCAATATATAGTGGTATTATATGTAGGTTGTATGGCAGTATTATCTTAGCACTATATGGCACGCCTTTGCGGGCGAAAAGATTGTACATATTACACATTTTGGGGACTGAAAAGGTTTACCAGATACAGCTGCCACACTGTTCCAAAAGAAACTGTTACAATGGAAATGTAGCCCAAAGGAGCCGCTCTTCAGTCTTGGGGATGGGTCCTCTTGTCCCTTTTGGCTGCTGTCTCCCCTATAACCAGTGGCTGGTAAGTAGTGGTAAGCGAACCCGTGGAAATTTGGGTTCGTCACACCAGCACAAATAAAAAAAAAATGATAATAATCGGGTTCGACTTGACCCCAGACAATGAACCACATACATGGCAATGGGGATGAGACGTTCTGGGCTGTAAATTGTCCATAGTTAGCATTAGGGGGCTACAAATAGAAGTTCAATGGTAGTAAGAGCAGGTTAGTTATACATACCATGTTTCCCGGAGGATCACACTGCAGTCAGACTCTCTTCTGGGCCCACTTATTAAGGTAAATCTATATTCACTGCTTTCCCTGCCCACCCTCTGTGTTAGTGACTGTAATTGGTTGCAGCCTACTATACACGACCCCCACCCTGTGTCTGCGTCTGTGATTAGTTGCAGTCAGTTTGCTGTATGGTAGTGTAAAAAGAGTTAAATAATGTAAAAAAAAAATATCGTAGGCTTCCGCCATATTTTGATGCCCAACGAGGGTAAAAAACAGCTACAGGCTGCAGCCCCCCCCCATCTGTGAGCTTTACCGTGGCTGGATATCAAAATAGAGGGGACCCTATGCCCTTTTTTTAAAATTATTTAAATAAATAATAATAAAAAAAAGGAGTAGGGTCCCCCCATTTTTGATATCTAGCCACGATAATGCAAATAGGATGGGAGGAGCCATGGTTATTAGCCCCCCCAGACTTACAAATACCAGCCCTCAGCTGCCCAGATTTAACACATCACATTAAATGTGCCAATCCTGGTGCTTTACCCGGTTCATCACAGTGGCCATGGTGGGGTGGCATTTGGGGTAATACAAGGGGTTAATGAAGCTGGAATTTGTAAAAAATCCCAGCTGGCATCAAGTTCTGGATTACTAAAGGGAGGCGTCTGAGACCCCTCCATTACTAATCCTGTACTAATTCTGTAGATGAAAAGAAATTAAACACAAACAACGAAAAACCCTTTATTTGAAATAAAATACACCCCCTCTGTCACCCATTTATTAACCAAAAAACACCCTTGCAGATCCATTGTAATCCATACGAAATTCCACGACGATCTTCAGCTCTGCTACACGCAGAGGCTGCAGAGAGCAAAAACATGTCCGCTCTTTGCAGGCTCCTGGAGACACTGACAGCCGAGGTGGACCCGGCCGCGAGCAGGTGAAATCACGCAGTTCACTGGAGGTGACCTGAAGTCATACTCGGGCTCTCCCGCTTCTCTCAGTGAAAGTTTTGCCAGATTGTCTGACTTTAATTGAGGACAGTCGGGGAGCCCCCGAGTGTGACCTGACTGCTGGACTGTCAGACCGTAAAAGTGCTGCTAGATTGTCTGACTGCGGGACACAGCCGTGTGCTTCAATCCAGCTGTACTTTCACAGGAAGCACTGGAGGAGAGCCGGGGGGGTGACCTTAGGTGACCTCCAGTGAACTGAGTGACGTCATCTGCTGCCAGCCATCCCCCTTGGCTGTCAGTGATTCCCGGAGCCTGCAGAGAGTGGACATGTTTTCGCTCTCTGCAGCCTCTCGATGTCGCAGAGCTAAGGACTTTGTATGGAATACGTTGGCTCTGCAAGGGTGTTTTGGGGGGTTAATAAAGGGGTGAAAAGGGGTATGTATTTTATTTAAAATAAAGGACTTTCCTCTGTGTTTGAGTTTTATTTCTTTTCACTTTCAGCATTAGTAATGGGGGGTCTCATAGACTCCTCCCTTTACTAATCCAGGGCTTGATGGCAGCTTGATATTTTTGACTAGTCCCAGCTGTCTTTAATTCCTTATCTTACGCTGATTGCCACCGCATCAGAGTAATCGTGATGAGCCAGGTAAAGCACTAAGATTTGCATATCTAATTTGATTTGCCAATTCTGGGCAGCTGAGGGCTGGTATTTTTAGGATGGGGGGGCCAATATCCAAGGCTCCTCCCATCCTGATAATACCAGCCCCCATCTGTCTGCTTAACCGTGTTTGGTTATCAAAAAAGGTGGACGCCGGATGCCTTTCTTTTAAGTTATTTAAATAATAATAATATTAAAGGCCTATGCTTCCCTCTATTTTGCTATCCAGCCACGGTAAAGCTTACAGATGGGGTCTGTAGCATGTAGCTGCTGTTCTACCTAGATTGGCTATCAAAGTAGGGCAGGACCCTATGATTTTTTTTTTTTTTTTTTTAAACACTGATTTCTGTGGCCAGTCACAGCCATGCCAATACTTGGACAAGGTTGTGATTGGGCCCGGAAGTGCCCACACCGGAAAAGCTTGCTGATAGGTTGCAGAGCAGCCATTCAACAAGCTTTATTCTGATGACAAACCTGAACAGGAATCGGACATACAGGTAAAAGTCTGTGTTCAGGTCCATGACTTGAACACCTGGTGTCCGGTATGGGCCCCTAACTTTACAGTTCGGCTTCGCTCAACCTTAGCTGTAAGTAATGATATGAAGATTGTGGACTGTCTTCTGTGCTTGAGGCTTTGGCTGATTCTGGTTTGTACATTGTTTTGCCGCTGGTTTAATTTAAGATATGCTCCATGTTGACTAAAAGATTTCACGCTGCCTCTAGAAATGAAACAGAAGGCAGGTTTGTGATCCCAGTCTAGGATCAATTTGAATCTCTGCTGGAGGCCAAGCTGTGTTAAAACATGGAACGATATTTTGAATAATTACTTTAGGACTCCTTTTAGAACCCTTTTTTTGTTCTTTTGCACGTTGATTAACCCTGCGTATGACTTCTACCTTTTGGCTTCGCACAAGACGTAAAGCATTCTCACTCTACAGTAAATGTTGCATAACCCATAGAGGTGGTGGGTCTAAAGTCTCCAGTACCATGTATTAGGCATTTCTTCAAAAAAATAAATGATAATCTGTGAGGGACTCTCAGACGTTTACGAAACCTTGGTGACAACCCTTCATGGACATTAATGATACTTTGAACGGATGTTCCCACATTTCTCTGAAACTTCTGTGTTCAGTGTGCCAATATTGGACTTCTCCAAACAATTCTAGAAATAATTGGAACAGAAAGAGAGATCAAAGGTTTTTTTTTGAGGGAGAAAATACTATTTTAAAGGGGTTTCCTTATTAACCATTTGCAACCCTGGAAGGCCCTCCAGACGTAGGGAGAGAGGCTATCCATTCTGACACAAGGTGGGACCCGTCACCCACCTCTATATCATCCTTGGCTCCAATGGCGCATACATGGCACAAAGTGGCCAAAATCACTCCCTTTTGAAGCAGATTTCTGGTTCGGAAAAATGTTTTCCAAAACCCTTTCAGCAAATTTGAGCATAGAGAAGAGGTACCTAATTCAAGACTCCTTTATTAGCAAGCGTAGAGCCAAAGAGAATCCCATGTGCTTGAGGACCTGACATATCCATGGTTTACACAGTGTAATAATGTTAAAGACAACTGTGTAATGCTTCATTCCACCTGTAGGGGAGCTATAAGAAAACTGAGCGGAGTTTATTGTTGGGGGAACCTTTTAAAGGGAACCTGTCAAGGTCCCTTATGCCGTCCAACCAAGCAGCATTTATAGCTATTTGCACAAATTCCCTCCCGAACCAGCAGCCTTTCTTTTCCTATGCTAATTAGGATCTTGACAAGTTGTAGGGGCATTAGTTCACCAAACTGATCGGCTCTCTTTCTGTGTTATTACGCCCCTGTGGGTGTGATAAAATGATTTCCATGAGCTGGCATCACCGATGCTCTTGGAAATCTCACACATTGGCGCTGCTCATTTTGGCCACGTCAGTGCACCTCAGAAGCAGGGGGAACACTTCTCGACTTTATTTGGTGCACTGTGCATAACCGGAAGTTCAGAAGAAGTGGACATGAGCCGTGCTCTGAACGTCCGGTCATGTTCAGTGCGCCTAATGAAGTCGGGAAGGGTACACCCTGCTTCTGAGGCGCACTGAGCCATGCGCATATGCAATATATCCAGGAGCTGCAGTGACGCTGATTCGTGGGAATAATGTTATGGCCAAATGAGAGGGCTGACTAGTCTGCAGAAACAATGCCACCTAAACTAGTCAAGGCCCTAATTAGCAAAGGGACAGCGAGGTTTATAAGTAATTTTTTTAAACATTCATATTGGTAAATAGCGTTATACAGAGATGCTTAGGGAGGGAATTTGGACATACAGGTATCAATTCTGTTGAGTTGGAGGGCATAGGGGACCTGACAGGACTTCTTTAGCTAAACTGATTGTCACAGGCTGCGACTTTAAAATCTATAGCAAAATACCTTAAAACTTGAGCTATACACAATTTTATCATGTTTATATATGCATTTTTTTTTTGGGGGGGGGGGCAAGATTTCTGCAGCCAGAAGATATTAGGAATTTTGTAGCCTATAGCACAGGACTAAGGGGTACTTTACACGTTGCGACATCGCTACCACTATATGGTCGGGGTCACGGAATTTGTGACGCACATCCGGCGCCGGTAGCGACATCGCAACGTGTAAATCCTTGATGGAACAATGAACGAACACAGAAGCGTACAATCTCGCTGATCTGTGTAACGTCGTTCACTTCCATAATGTCGGACCGACCGCAGGTACGATGTTGTTTGTCATTCCTGCAGCTCCACACATCGCTGTGTGTAAACCCGCAGGAGCGACAAACATCTCCTTACCTGCGTCCCGACGGCAATGCGGAAGGGAGAAGATGGGCGGGATGTTATGTCCCGCTCATCTCCGCCCCTCCGCTTCTATTGGCCGGCCGATTAGTGACGTCGCAGTGACGCCGAATGCACCTCCCCCTTGAGGGAGGGATTGTTTGGCAGTCACAGCAACTTCGCCGAGCAGGTATGTGCGTGTGATGCTGCCGTAGCAATAATGTTCGCTACGGCAGCAATCAACACATATCGCATGTACGACGGGGGCGGGTACTGTGGCGCTGGACATCGCTAGCCGATGCTAGCGATGTTGCAGCGTGTAAAGTACCCCTAAGGGTGGCTTTACACGCTACGATATTGCTAAAGCCATCTCGTTGGGGTCACGGAATTTATGACGCACATCCGGCCGATGTCATTGCATGTGACACCTATGAATCGTTGCAAAAATGTTCAAAATCGCTAATCGGTGACATCCCCCCCTATTCCCAATTATCGTGGCTGCTGTAGTAACGATGTTGTTTGTCGCTCCTGCAGCAGCACACATCGCTATGTGTGACACCGCAGGAACGAGGAACCTCACCTTACCTGCGGCCGCCGGCAATGCGGAAGGAAGAAGGTGGGCGGGATGTTACGTCCCGCTCATCTCCGCCCCTCCGCTTTGATTGGGCGGCCGCTTAGTGACGTCGCTGTGACGCCGAACGAACCGCCCCCTTAGAAAGGAGGCAGTTCGCCGGTCACAGCGACGTCGCTAGGCAGGTATGTGCGATCATCACATAACGGCCGTACGATGGGGGCGGGTGCTATCGCGCTCGACATCGCCAGCAAATGCTAGCGATGTCGCAGCGTATAAAGCACCCCTAAATGTGCTTCATACTGTGGGACAAAGTTAATCATTTTGAATCCTTCTATTGTCTTGTTGCCTAATTTTTAGTTTGCCATGTTTTGTTTTTGTGGGTTTTTTGGGTTTTTTTGTGCCCAGTGCACCTTTCTGTGAAAAACCTTTAGAAAATGAGCATCCCATTATTGACACGCTGTTTTATGACCCCTTTATAAATTGAGGGTTTTTGGGGGTTTTTTTTTTTAAAAAAAAAAAGCTAAATTTTTGTTGAAAACTACTCCACAGTAATGGTGGCTAGAAAAACAACTTTGGGCACAAATCAAGATTGTGTAATTTTTTAATCTATAAAAAGATGTACAACATTTTGATAAATTTGACAGAAACAAACCTAAAAAAACCCCCAAAAAACAACAAAAAACATATCTCAGACGTAGTTGGATTACTCTTTAATTAAAAAGTGTTTCATTCAATATAATATTTTTTGCGGAGCGTTGGCTGGTGTCTTTTGTTTTAGTGGCTTTTTTTTTTCCACAGCCTGCCTTGGGTATAGAGATTTTCTTTCCCTGTTCTATCAGGCTTCTGTGGAAGACTTAATAAATGCCAGGAAACATGCAAGTACAAAGTGACTATTAATAAAAAAAACAAAAAACTCCAGAAAAAAATTGCATAAAAAATGCTCTTAAAATTCTTGACTTTTTTTTTTTTATTTTTTTGCAAGTTTTAAAGAAAAAGACTAAGAAAAGGTCGCGATGAAGAAGACTTTAAAACAAAATTAATTGTAATTTATGCAGGTTTTTGAATCATTATCGGTACAATTTGCTAGTTTATGTATTGAAACACCCATAAATACAACTATGTGTCTGGGTTGTTGGGCTGTTCTGTCATATCTGTGTGGGAAGTGTGGAAAAGAATTAGAATAAATTGAATAATATAAATTACTTGGGGTCATAAAAACATTAATCATTGCCTGAACCCAGATACAACAAAAATATATATTATTGGTAGACCTATTTCTGTGTTATGAAGAGGATCTTCCGTGTGTGTGTGTGTGTGTGTGTGTGTGTGTGTGTGTGTGTATATAATATATACTTTTTTTTTAATTAGGTTTTTGCTATATCATTGAAGAGCAGAATGATGTAGAGGCGGAGAGCCTGATAGCACTGTGTCACTTACCGAGCTGCTTGTTGTGGTTTCAATAATATCATTGTTTTATCAGCAGGAGATTATCACTAGTTTCTTGTGCCCTGTAGTTCTCCTGATTTCTGTGATGTTGCCGCCCACTCCGCCACTGATTGGCAGCTTTCTGCCTATGCACTGTGTACAAAGAAAGCTGCCAATCAGTGGTGTGGGCGGGACTATACAGAGCTCAGCATTCGGAGAACTGGTAGATCTGCAGCAGAGAAAAAAGTGATTTTTTTTTTTTCAAAACTGCAGCCAGCAGCTCAGTAAGGGACACATCGTTGGAACCAGGGTCTCTGCTCCTACGTTATGTCGCTTTCCGATTACATAGCAAAATCCTGATGACAGATTTCCTTTAATAAACTCTTAAATTCGTGTGCCTTGAGCTCCTCTTGTGTTGGCTGCAGATAAACGTCATTTTATCATTTCATTCCGTGACCGCAAGCAGCAAGGACCGCTCAGTGTGCATCCTTCTGTTACCAAAAGTTATAATAGCAACAACTTGAGAAGCTGCCTTTATGATGGGTCAGATGTCACAGATTTCACAATACAAATTGCCTTCAATAACAAATGGATCCCTTAGACCTGATGTGGCTGGTGAACTTACTATGAAAATGTATAACAGGTTGTGTAAACCTAGTGAGCATTTGTGGAGATAAGCCCCAGCAAGACTCTTAAGTGCTCATTTTAATAAACTGTAGGAAAACAAAAGGACTATATAGCCTTTCTGACATGGATTTTCAAAGTAAGCATACCAGCCTCATCAGATCTAGGATAGCTATCTAATATGTGTGCAATTTATATTGTCAAATCTGATAAATTGTGACTTGTAATCTGCCCTTTGAATCATTCACCTTGATACGTTATTGGAGTGGTAGTGCTGATATATGGATCAAAGTGAAGGATATAAACTACTGAATGATTTGACCTGTTATGTCCCAGTGATGTGCAAGGATCTGAGCTGGGTACACGTCTTGCATGTGCTGGAAGAGCTGTCTGATGTCTACGTCAGCTGGAGTGATGGTATAAAGCAAGATACGTCGCCCAACGTGTGCCTCGCAGTTTACGTGCTGTGATAGCATTACTCACTCTGCTGGCTGAGGTAGCACACGGGAACATGTTTTCAGTTGGGTTATTATTACATGTTACATACACCGCACTCCTTGTAACATAACATCAGCCCTCATCCAGCTTCAAGAAGCATAACACTGTTGTCAAGTCAGTTTAACTCACAGTACATCTGCACAGGTCTCCTCTGAAGTATCCCCGTGGAGGTATCTCAGCCTCCACTCACTGACACTGGTCAGTATACACATCTTTCTCCAGAGGTACCTTGCGCAGGTATCACAGACCTCCATACACTGTTACAGTGAGGACCAGCTAATTCTCTCTCCTCTCTCTCC